>NC_053022.1:567042955-567066138 GCF_003073215.2 Triticum urartu | reverse complement strand
GAAACATAATCATGTAATTACTTTACTTTATTGCTAACGTTAGCCATAGTAGTAGAAGTAATAGATTGACGAGACAACTTCAAGAAGACACGATGATGGAGATCATGGTGTCATGCCGGTGACAACGATGATCATGGAGCCCCGAAGATGGAGATCAAAGGAGCAAAATGATATTGGCCATATCATGTCACTATTTGATTGCATGTGATGTTTATCATGTTTTACATCTTATTTGTTCTTAGAACGACGGTAGCTTAAATAAGATGATCCTCACTAAATTTCAAGAAAGTGTTCCCCCTAACTGTGCACCGTTGCGAAGTTCGTCGTTTCGAAGCACCACGTGATGATCGGGTGTGATAGATTCTAACGTTCGAATACAACGGGTGTTGACGAGCCTAGCATGTACAGACATGGCCTCGGAACACATGCGAAACACTTAGGTTGACTTGACGAGCCTAGCATGTACAGACATGGCCTCGGAACACAGAAGACCGAAAGGTCGAGCATGAGTCGTATGGTAGATACGATCAACATGAAGATGTTCACCGATGTTGACTAGTCCGTCTCACGTGATGATCGGACACGGCCTAGTTGACTCGGATCATGTAATCACTTAGATGACTAGAGGGATGTCTATCTGAGTGGGAGTTCATAAGATGAACTTAATTATCCTGAACATAGTCAAAAGGTCTTCGCAAATTATGTCGTAGCTCGCGCTTCAGTTCTACTGTTTAGATATGTTCCTAGAGAAAATTTAGTTGAAAGTTGATAGTAGCAATTATGCGGACTAGGTCCGTAAACTGAGGATTGTCCTCATTGCTTCATAGAAGGCTTATGTCCTTAATGCACCGCTCAGTGTGCTGAACCTCGAATGTCGTCTGTGGATGTTGCGAACATCTGACATACACATTTTGATAACTACGTGATAGTTCAGTTAAACGGTTTAGAGTTGAGGCACCGAAGACGTTTTGAAACGTCGCGAAACATATGAGATGTTTCGAGGGCTGAAATTGGGATTTCAGGCTCGTGCCCACGTCAAGAGGTATGAGACCTCCGACGATTTTCTTAGCCTGCAAACTAAGGGAGAAAAGCTCAATCGTTGAGCTTGTGCTCAGATTGTCTGAGTACAATCACTTGAATCGAGTGGGAGTTGATCTTCCAGATGAGATAGTGATGTTTCTCCAAAGTCACTGCCACCAAGCTGCTAGAGCTTCGTGATGAACTATAACATATCAGGGATAGATATGATGATCCTTGAGATATTCGCGATGTTTGACACCTGCGAAAGTAGAAATCAAGAAGGAGCATCAATTGTTGATGGTTGGTGAAACCACTAGTTTCAAGAAGGGCAAGGGCAAGAAGGGATACTTCATGAAACGGCAAATCAGCTGCTGCTCTAGTGAAGAAACCCAAGGTTGAACCCAAACCCGAGACTGAGTGCTTCTGTAATAAGGGGAACAGCCACTGGAGCAGAATTACCCTAGATACTTGGTAGATGAGAAGGCTGGCAAGGTCGATAGAAGTATATTGGATATACATTGTGTTGATGTGTACTTTACTAGTACTCCTAGTAGCACCAGGGTATTAGATACCGGTTCGGTTGCTAAGTGTTAGTAACTCGAAATAAAAGCTACGGAATAAACGGAGACTAGCTAAAGGTGAGCTGACGATATGTGTTGGAAGTGTTTCCAATGTTGATATGATCAAGCATCGCACGCTCCCTCTACCATCGAGATTGGTGTTAAACCTAAATAATTGTTATTTGGTGTTTGCGTTGAGCATAGACATGATTGGATTATGACTATCGCAATACGGTTATTCATTTAAGGAGAATAATAGTTACTCTGTTTATTTGAATAATACCTTCAATGGTCTTGCACCTAAAATGAATGGTTTATTGAATCTCGATCGTAGTGATACACATGTTCACCTCAAAGACTAATAAGATAGTAATGATAGTACCACCTACTTGTGGCACTGCCACGTAAGTCATATCGGTATAAAACGCATGAAGAAGCTCCATGTTGATGGATCTTTGGGCTCACTCGTTTTTGAAAAGTTTGAGACATGCGAACCATGTCTATTGGTGTATATGCATGAAGAAACTCCATGCAAATGGACCGTTTGGACTCACTTGATTTTGAATCACTTGAGACATGCAAATCATACCACATGGGCAAGATGACTGAAAGCCTCGTTTTCAGTAAAATGGAACTAGAAAGCAACTTGTTGGAAGTAATACATTTTGATGTGTGCAGTCCAATGAGTGCTGAGGCGTGTAGTGGATATCGTTATGTTCTTACTTCACAGATGATTTGAGTAGATGTTGAGTATATTTACTTGATGAATCACGAGTCTGAATTATTGAAAGGTTCAAGTAATTTCAGGGTGAAGTTGAAAGATCGTCGTGACAAGAGGATAAAATATCTATGATGTGATCATAGAGATGAATATCTGAATTACGAGTTTGGCACAGAATTAAGACATTGTGGAAATTGTTTCACAACTAATACAGCCTGGAACACCATAGTGTGATGGTGTGTCCGAACATCATAACTGCACCCTATTGGATATGATGCATACCATGATGTCTCTTATCGAATTACCACGATAGTTTATGGGTTAGGCATTAGAGACAACCACATTCACTTTAAATAGGGCACCACGTAATTCCGATGAGATGACACCGTATGAACTATGGTTTAGAGAAACCTAAGCTGTCATTTCTTAAAAGTTTGGGGCTGCGACGCTTATGTGAAAAAGTTTCAGGCTGATAAGCTCAAACCCAAAGCGGATAAATGCATCTTCATAGACACAAAACAGTTGGGTATACCTCCTGTCTCAGATCGAAAGCAATAAGGGATTGTTTCTAGAATCGGGTCCTTTCTCGAGGAAGTTTTTCTCGAAAGAATTGAGTGGGAGGATGGTGGAGACTTGATGAGGTTATTGAACCGTCTCTTCAACTAGTGGCAGGGCACAAAGAGTTGTTCCTGTGGCACCTACACCAATTGAAGTGGAAGCTTATGATAGTTGATCATGAACTTCGGATCAAGTCACTACCAAACCTCGTGGGATGACAAGGATGCGTACTACTTTCAGAGTGGTACGTAATCCTGTCTTGGAAGTCATGTTGCTAGACAACAATGCTACGAGCTATGGAGAAGTAGTGGTGGGCCTGGATTCCAAAATGGCTCGAGGCCATATAATCCGAGACAGGATCCATTTTTAAAAAACAAAGTGTAGACTTTGGAAGTACTACTTGATGGTCGTAAGGCTGTTAGGCACATATGGATTTTAAAAGGAAGACGAACAATGATGGTAAGTATCACCATTAAGAAAGCTCGATTTGTCGTTAAGATGTTTTCCGACAAGTTCAAGGAGTTGACTACGATGAGACTTCCTCACTCGTAGCGATGTTAAGAGTCTATTGGAATTATATTAGCGATTACTGCATCATTTATGAAATCTTGCAGATAGGATGTCAAAACATTGTTTCCTCGACGATTTTTTTGAGGAAAGGTTGTATGTGATACAAACCGGAAGGTTTTGTCAATCCTGAAAGATGCTAATAAGTATGCAAAGCTCCAGCAATCCTTCTAAGGACTGGAGTAAGCATCTCGGAGTTGGAATGTATGCTTTGATGAGATGATCAAAGATTTTGGGTGTATACAAAGTTTATGAGAAACTTGTATTTCCAAAGAAGTGAGTGGGAGCACTATAGAATTTCTGATGAGTATATGTTGTTGACATATTGTTGATCAGAAATGACGTAGAATTTCTGGAAAGCATATAGGGTTATTTGGAAAGTGTTTTTCAATGGAAAGCCTGGATTAAGCTACTTGAACATTGAGCATCAAGATCTATAAGGATAGATCAAAACGCTTAATGGTACTTTCAAATGAGCACATACCTTGACATGATCTTGAAGGTGTTCAAGATGGATCAGTCAAAGAAGGAGTTCTTGCCTGAGTTGTAAGGTATGAAGTTAAGACTTAAAGCTCGACCACGGCAGAAGAAAGAGGAAGGACGAAGGTCGTCCCCTATGCTTTTGTCATAGGCTCTATACGGTATGCCATGCTGAGTACCGCACCTGATGTGTGCCTTGCCACATGTCTGGCAAGAGGTACAAAGGTAATCTAGGAGTAGATCACCAGATAGCGGTCAAAATTATCCTTAGAGGAATAAGGATATGTTTCTCGGTTATGGAGGTGATAAAGAGTTCGACGTAAAGAGTTACGTCGATGCAAGCTTAACACCTATCCGGATAGCTCTGAGTAGAGATACCGGATACGTATAATGGAGCAACAATTTAGAATAGCTCCAAGTAGAACAGTTATTTGAAATGGCTCCAAATGTAGCGTAGTAGTTGCATCTACAAGATGACATAGAAATTTGCGAAGTACATACGGATCTGAATGTTGCAGACCCGTTGACTAAAACCTCTCTCACAAGCATAACATGATCAAACCCAGAACTCATTGAGTGTTAATCACATAGTGATGTGAACTAGATTATTGACTCTAGTAAACTCTTTGGATGTTGGTCACATGGCGATGTGACCTATGAGTGTTAATCACATGGCGATGTGAACTAGATTATTGACTCTAGTGCAAGTGGGAGACTGTTGGAAATATGCCCTAGAGGCAATAATAAAATGGTTATTATTATATTTCCTTGTTCATGATAATTGTCTATTGTTCATGCTATAATTGTGTTATCTGGAAATCGTAATACATGTGTGAATACATAGACCACAACATGTCCCTAGTGAGCCTCTAGCTGACTAGCTCGTTGATTAATAGATGGTTACGGTTTACTAACCATGGACATTGGATGTCATTGATAACAGGATCACATCATTAGGAGAATGATGTGATGGACAAGACCCAATCCTAAGCATAGCACAAGATCGTGTAGTTCGTCTGCTAAAGCTTTTCTAATGTCAAGTATCTTTTTCCTTAGACCATGAGATTATGCAACTCTCGGATACCGTAGGAGTACTTTGGGTGTGCCAAACGTCACAACGTAACTGGGTGGCTATAAAGGTACACTAGAGGTATCCCCGAAAGTATCTATTGGGTTGGCACGAATCGAGACTGGGATTTTTCACTCCGTATGACAGAGAGGTATCTTTGGGCCCACTCGGTAGGACATCATCATAATGTGCACAATGTGATCAAGGAGTTGATCACGGGATGATGTGTTACGGAACGAGTAAAGAGACTTGCCGGTAACGAGATTGAACAAGGTATCGGGATACCGACGATCGAATCTCGGGCAAGTATCGTACCGCTAGACAAAGGGAATTGTATACGGGATTGATCGAATCCTCGACATCGTGGTTCATCCGATGAGATCATCGTGGAACATGTGGGAACCAACATGGGTATCCAGATCCCGCTGTTGGTTATTGACCGGAGAACGTCTCGGTCATGTCTGCATGCTTCCCGAACCCGTAGGGTCTACACACTTAAGGTTCGGTGACGCTAGGGTTATAGAGATATTAGTATGCGGTAACCCGAAAGTTGTTCGGAGTCCCGGATGAGATCCCGGACGTCACGAGGAGTTCCGGAATGGTCCGGAGGTAAAGATTTATATATGGGAAGTCTTGTTTTGGTCGCCGGAAAAGTTTCGCGCATTATCGGTATTGTACCGGGAGGGTCCGAAAGGGGTCCGGGGGTCCACCTGCCCCGGGGGGCCACATGGGCTGTAGGGGTGTGCGCCTTGGCCTATATGGGCCAAGGGCACCAGCCCCAAGAGGCCCATGCGCCAAGAGATAAGGGAAAGGAAGAGTCCTAAAGGGGGAAGGCACCTCCTAGGTGCCTTGGGGAGGATGGACTCCTCCCTGGCCGCACCCTTCCTTGGAGGAAGGGCCAAGGCTGCCCCCCTCTCCCTTGGCCCTATATATAGTGGGGGGAAGGGAGGGCAGCCGCACCTAAGCCCTGGCGCCTCCCTCTCCCTCCCGTGACACATCTCCCTCCTCCCGCAGCGCTTGGCGAAGCCCTGTTGGAATCCCGCTACTTCCACCACCACGCCGTCGTGCTGCTGGATCTCCATCAACCTCTCCCCCCTTGCTGGATCAAGAAGGAGGAGACGTCGCTGCTCCGTACGTGTGTTGAACGCGGAGGTGCCGTCCGTTCGGCGCTAGGATCATCGGTGATTTGGATCACGACGAGTACGACTCCATCAACCCCGTTCTCTTGAACGCTTCCGCGCGCGATCTACAAGGGTATGTAGATCCACTCCTCCCTCGTTGCTAGATGACTCCATAGATTGATCTTGGTGACACGTAGGAAAATTTTGAATTATTGCTACGTTCCCCAACACAACTAGAGTATTTGGGTATTATGTACTCTAGTTACTTATAGAGAGAGAAAAAAGCGTCCCTCAAACATATCTCTATCTCTACTACTTAAAAAGAATGTAAGATTTTAATTTCACTTTTCTTTCCATCACCCCTTCGTCTAACCTTCCATGTAGTATATGATAATCAATCACCTTAATTAACATATCTCTTGAACCAATTTCACTTTAATCTACTTACCAGACTTCTAATCAAAATATAAGATTATTTTTGGTCCCTCAACTTGAAAAACATATAACTCGCATTATTATTGACAGATAAATCACAAGCTAACGTACTACTCCTAGAATATTTATATTCGGTCGCAACGCACGGGCATTGTTCTAGTTACTATTAATAAAAAAAAGTCTAAATTTGGTCCTTGGGCAACTTGAAAACCATACAACTTGTACCGTTAACTTTTGAAACCGGACAAGTTAGTTGACCCAGGATTCTGTGCTGACTCGTGGTGGTTTTGACCAAAGATAGCTGAGTTGACACCCCTCTTTTCGCCTTTTCATCCTGGCAATGCAGTGGACATTTTGTCGAGCAGTTAGCGTGCAATGCCAGGCCACGGCCAGCGCCGCCGGTCAAGTCTTGAAGACGAAGAGTAGAAGACCCAAAATGACTAGGTGGCGGTCAAGCCGGAACACCACCCCACGCTACGCCACTGCGAAAACCACTTCAGTTCAGTTCAGTTCAGGAGAGAAGAGGGACTAGAATTGCCCGGTTCCAAAGTTTAACGGTGCAACTTGTCTGGTTTTGAAGTTGAAGGACTCTTCTAATAGTTGTCTGGTAGTATTTCATTAGCTTGCATTCCTCTTCCGGTTCAGGCTGATCAGCTCATGTACTTACTGCACATTTCAGTCTTGGTTGAGGTCAACCAAGGAGAGATGACATATCAAGCAAAGGAACATAGACTGAACAAGTCCCAGGTTTTGAAACTAGCTCCATCCCAGATCTGAAACTAGTCTTTAGCAATTAGCATGCATACATACAAAATACAGTAATTAACCCCAACCAAACCGCTACTTCGGAATTCAGAAGATGATCACAGGGCAGAGCAAATGCTAGTGCCAATGAAAATGTGTCCTCAACAAGCAGTGAATGGATATTATCCCAACTCAAATAGGTTCAGCCGATTGAATGGCAAACGAAGCGTACCTTGTATTACAAAAATATGTGGATCGACAGTCATATCTTCAAATAATAAATTTTGTTATAACAGGTGTGTTTAATTGATGTTGTGATTTCATAACGACTTTACATGAATCGGCGCTTTTGCCCAACCCAAGTAAACAAAAATCACCTGAACCAAACTAGCTAGCACGCAAGATCTATAAATTAAATATTAGGAAATCACTAAATCTCAAATTAACTCCTCGCAAATGTCACCTCAAACTACTCTGGCTGCAGCAAGCGTGCATGCGTGAGGAATGGACGGGTTATTGTACTTGTTTTTTTTTCAAGATTTGGTTTTTCGAAACTAAATATCGTCTGAACTGTGTCTGCAAATTACAAACCATTTTCAATGTTGCATTTCTCACCAAACAAAATATCTTCAAATTATTTTAGTTAACTAGTTAGTTGCTCCCTAAATATTAAGCCAAAGGTAACAAAGGAATGGTTTAATTAAGGGCGGCGATTATTTTTGTTAACTAGTTAGTTGCTCCCTAAATATTTCAGCCGGTCGCACCCGCACCGTAGGATCGAACAACGCACAGCCGCATGATCTCCTTCCTTCCCCTGGCATGCTTTCTTCTCTTGACGCGTGTGCTTGCGGACCGGCTCGCCCGCAGGCTCGCGACATCATCGCGACCTCTCCTCACTGACCTTGGCACTTCGTGGGCTTTGGTTCAAATGGAAGGATCCAAACAAGTTGTGTTTTTTTTCCGGAAACCCATGCAATGAGATGGACAAAAAGTTATTGAAAAAAGTATGTTTTTTGTCCCTCCAGTTTTCAAAAGGTAGACATTTGGCCCTTTATTATTTTTTTGTCGATATTTCACCCCTCATGTTTCAAAACCGACCGGACATATTTAATACAAAATAAAAAAATGAAGTGGTATTGGACTGATGTGTTCCAGTTTTGACTAGAAAATCCAATATTGAGTTCCACCTCATATTATCCGTCTCTGTGTGGGATGCATCAGCGACATTTCTTGGAGCACATCGCATGCGTTAGGCCAAGCGCACGCCGCACCAGCTCGACCCACCGTGCCGCCACTCACCATCTACGAGCAGCGGCAGCAGACCCATGAACGTCATTGCCACACCAAGCTTTCTTAAATTTGTGAATAAGTATTATTTTACTTTAAATCTATTGCAACGCACGAACACATTGCTAGTAATGCTGAATTCTTTAGTAACACCCACTCCCTTATGGAACACACATTGGCTCAATTCTTGGGTAACATCCACTCCCCTTTGCAACACACATTGTGGAAGGCTTGAGCTTCACCAATGGTATATAGTTTTTGCTTGGTTGGCCATACAAAATAGAGTTTGGACCGTCGACCGTTTGGTCAAGAGGGGATGGCCTAATTGCGGGCTTTGCCCGCCTTTGCAAGCGCGAGTAATAATCCATCGATCATCTTCTTTTCAAGTGACGGCACTCTATTATGCTTTGAGGACATCACGAATAGTGAAGCTATGACTACCCTTATCATGCTCACCTCTTGAACCATTTGTATGGAAGGAACGCTCGCATGTTCCAACACATGAGTGCCCCGCCGATGGTTCTCCTCGTGAGCATCAAGAATGAAGCGCTCTCTTGGGTTGCCGTGGGAGAAAAAATTAGGATCAATCGTGCTACGAGAGTAGTGACCTTTTCTGATTTGGTGTTGTATAAATACAAACCCTAAAATCATTTGCCCCCTAATCATCGAACGAGGCAAAATAGTTGCCTCCGGTTGATTTTTTTTTTAAAAAAACACCTCCAATGCTGCCCATCTCATCTCATGGCTCTGGTCCGGCAGCGTCGCCAGCAACCCCACCCCACCGACCACTTCGCAGTGCGCCTCCACCGCCTCTCCGACGAGGAGAGGAGAGGATCTCTCTCGTCGGCCAGGGCGACGACGGCACCGTCTACGAGGCGCTCAGCCGTTGGCGATCGAGCTCTGGGACGCCGGGCCAAGGGGAGCCTCTGGCTGTCGGTGTCAAGTCATGTCAAGAAGAGAGAATGACATGTCGCAGTTCGGAGTGGCATGGGGATGGAGCGTAGCTAGCCCGTAAGTAGAATGCAAGCCAAGTGCTCGACAAAATGCTACGTACTAGCTACAATGAGACGAGAGAACTACTAACCAGCATGAATGATGAATTTCAAATTAACAGAGTCGATAAGATATTGGAGGGCATGCATTAATCTTCTTCTCTGCTGCTGCTTCTTCCTCCTCGTGCTCTGCTCTGGCCGCCCATGCCCGTCACCTTGCCGTCCAGAGTGCATGCCATTGACTCCTGAGGCCATCTCACCGCCGGCCTTTCTCTAACGCCCTCCCTCTGTTCCGGTCGAGCACATCGCACTCGCAGCAAATCCTGCAAAGCCGACGGCCCGCCAGTCTCCCCTTCCTTTCCCAAGATTTTTTTCAGAGCTCGCCATGGTCACCACCGCATGCCACAAGAATGCGCGATGCCCCGCCCAGCTCCACCTCCTCGGACCACTTCTGCTTCCCCTGTACCCTCCTTCCCTGCACAATTGCTGATGGTGGTGCCAGGGCACCTTCCCGATCACGTCCATGCCGTTTCGACTCTCGAGCTGATCGGGTCGGCGCGCAAGCAAGCTGATGCCATGCGCCTCCGCTCTTCCTTTCCCCGCGCCGTGGCCTCCTGGCATGCGCGCATCCTCCCCTGCTAGCTCCCAACGCAGCCGTGAACTCCATGCCATGACATGCGCCACCTCCGCTCTGGACGAGCTCTCCGCCACTCTAACGAAGGGCGCACCGCACGGGTCTTCTCCTCAGGCTCCGACAGAAAACTGCAGCCGCGGCCTCGCCGTCAATGACAACCCCCTCAGTTTGTCTTCCTTCCGGCCTGCTCTCAACCTCACTAACACCTTGTGTCTTTCAGTTGCACCGCCCCCGGGTACAAGCTCCAGGTTGTCAAGGCGAGGCGTTGCTGGTGAGCGGCGAGGATATGCACAGGGTAGTGGCGCGGCACAAGGTGCTCGGCAAAACACCTGACTATCACGCAGAAGCCGAAAATTGTTAACTGGACTCCCATGATTACGATGGTCTATTATTCTGCAAAAAGTTGTTTTGTCGTCTTTTAATGTTTTCATTCACATCCATGATCATATATGTTGTCCGACAAGATGCGAGTTATCAGCCACTTAGTTCTTACCTTTCTTTCCATCATGATTTTGGACAATTAATTAGCTTTCGTTGCATCATGCTTCTGGATAATGAATAAAATGATGTACCAGTTCGATTACTTCTTCATCAACCAATGTTCCACTCAACATTCATCTTTTGGATTACTTCTTCATCAACCAATGTTCCACTCAACATTCATCTTTTGGATTACTTCTTCACCAACTTATGCTCCACTTTACATTTATATCATGGAAAAATAGTTGTCTTTAGCGACCTTGTATATAGTTGTTTTAGCAGGCATGGGTGTTTGCATTTTCTCTTTTCTACCCGTTGCAACTCACAGACCCTTTTGCTAGTTAATAATAAAGCAGCAATTGCTTCTGGTGGTACGTCACCGAAATTGTCACAAAAGTTACAAAATATTAGAGAAACGTTTTCCTTCAACTGGCTGATCTCGTGCGAGCGTCCGCCACCTCCCGTGTCCGTTAGATGAGCTCTTAATCAGACGGTCAGGAGCTAATCCCTTCGTGTCCACGTTCTGCAACTGGTCCCTTGTTTCATAAAGTGATTATGCAACTAGCCCTTTGTTGCAAACCAACCATGGGTTAGATCCTGCAACGGCTGGGACTATATATGAGGGTGACGGCGACTGGGACTAGGGAGGGCAGCGGTGCAGGCCTACAGGCAGACCCCCCGCAGCGGTGACGATGATGGGATCTTCGCCGACGGTGGCCGGCCTCTCTACAAATCCAGAGATCCCTTTTTCCCTTGTTCCTGTAGGCCGGCGTAAGTGGTAGCTAGGTGGCGGCGGTGCTGGTCGCTGGCGGTAGTGGTGGTGGTTGACGGCGGCAGCGATGATTTGTGCTCCCCAGCGCGCTTCTGAAACCACGGGAGCGGCGGCTTTATTGATTTGTTGTGATCACCGACGACGCGCTTGACGCAGGCAACAGCAGCGTCGTTTTTTGCACATTTTTTCATTTTTAATTTTTCTGCAACATTACCTATGTTGCAAAAGTTCTCCAACCACATCACAGTTGTTGCAAAAAAAGAGTGAAGATGGGAAAAAATTCTACAAACACGACCTATGTTACAAAAAAGGGTTTTTATCATTTGTGCTACTAGGAATTTCAACTGCTCAAAAATGCCATCTTTCCGTGAGATGCTTGCTCAAAATGCCATTAGATATCTAAAAAATGACATCATTTCATTAGATGTTTGCTCAAAAATGCCATTAGACATTGTTATTGTCAGGTCAAACTCGTTGACCATGTTATATGAAGAAAATACTCCTATACCCACATATCAGCTCTCTTTATCTCACAATGATAAATGTGAACCTCACTTGTGAGGAGTAAGCAAATGAATAATTTTAGAGGAAAATGATAATGTTGTCGGGATCAAGTGAGACCCACACTTTATTGTAGTGAGATAGAGGGACAACTGACATGTTGGTCTATAGGTATTCTCGCAACATAACCTATGTTGCAAAAAATAATTGCAACATAATCTTTCTTTGTAAATGTTTTCGCAACAAGCCCTCTGTTACAAAGTAGAGAAAGAAGTTCGGCCTCTTGATTGTGTCAGATCCCACGGCTCGCGAGGCGGCGGATCTTTTAAAAAAATCTGCCGGCCGATGCCAATAAATAAATGTTTCACACAGGCGAATCCCCGTCTGGGCAAGCCCAAGTAGGAACCTTCTATACTGCGCTTTGCGTGTTGTGCGAAGACACATCGCGCCTGCTTGGCCCGGCTCATCTCCGGGCAGCTGCTTTTCTATTTTTCGGTTTTGATTTTTTGTTTTCCTTTTCGGTCTTCCTTTCCTTGACTTTAAATAATCCTAAGAAATGTACCGAATATTTAAAAAATGAGAATTTTGAAATAAAATGTTTAATAACTCATAAATGTTTGTGGATTCAAAAGTGTTCATGATTTAAAAACAATGTTCGTATAATAAAATAATATTCCCGATTTTGAAAACAAATGTTCGGGAAACAAAAACTTCCATGATTTTTTTATAGAACTTCATGTACGAAAAACGTTAATGAAATCAAACATAATTTCGCCAATTCAAAAAATGTTCCATTGAATTGAAAAATAACCAAAAAATTCAGAAACGTTCATGACTTACAAAATAGTTTATAATTCATAAAATGTTTCATGGTTCAAAAAATGATCATGCATTTCCAAATATGTTCATTATTTCAAAAAAAATCATGAATTTCAAAAATTGTTGGAACAAACAATTTCCAAAAAAAATGTTATTTGATTTGGTACATTTGGGCTGGAGAAGACACAGCGCGCCCATTTCGGCAGGCCCATGTGCAGGCGCCTGTTTTTGAAGTTTTATTTTTCTGTTCCATTTATTCTACTTTAAATAATTTGGAAAGTAAAAAAAACTTTTCAATTTTTAAAAAACTGATACCTTTGACGTAAAATTTTCAAGAAAACATAAAATATTTGTGAATTCAAAAAATGTTGGGGATTTTTCTAAAAATGTTTGCATATCCAAATAAATGTTCATAGTTTCAAAACAAATGCTCGTAATATCAAAAAATCCATGATTTTTTAAAAGGTGTGTGTATTAACTTTTTTGCATGAAATTTAAAAAATGTTTGCTAATTGAAAAATGTCCTAATTTTTAAAAAAATGTTCATGAAATTCAAAAAAAAGAATCCACCAGTTTTGGAAAAAAATGTTCGTCTATTCTAGAATTGTTTGCCTATTCAAAAGAAAATGCTTAAAAACCGTTCGCAGGATAGAAAAATTGTTCGTCCATCCGTCTCATAATATGAAAGTGTTTTTTTACATTAGTGTGGTGTCAAAAACGCTTTTATATTACACTCCCTCCGTTCCTAAATATAAGTCTTTGTAGAGATTCCATTATGAACCGCATACGGATGTATATAGATGCATTTTAGAGTGAAGATTCTCTCACTTTGCTTCGTATGTACTCCCTCCGTTCGAAAATAGGCCATAGTGAAATCTCTATAAAGACTTATATTTAGGAACCGAGGGAGTAGGACGGAGGGAGTAAGATATATGAAAGTTGAAGGCAGTGCAACAGGCGATAAGAAACACTAATTATAAACATCAATGAGGTAGTAGCAACTAAGTAGTACTCCCTCCATAAACTTATATAAGAGCGTTTAGAATACTAAAATAGTGATCTAAACGCTCTTATATTAGTTTACAGAAGGAGTACTAGAGATTAATTATAAACATCAATGGAAGGCTTGACTCAACTAGTAGTAGTAGTACTAGTGAACCAACAAAAAATTTACCACGCTAGAGGAAGCAAAAGCAGTTTATCAAATGAAACATCTACTGCTTGGTGCTTGTGCACAAATAATGGAGAAAAAGAACCCAACAAAACACAACATTTTAGAGAATTTTCTTCACCATTGATTGCATCCATCACAAAAATGTTAGCACACACACACAAACAACCTGGGCCAACACAACATTTTGCAGGAAAAAAGTTCCATTAGGCAAGAGCAAACCTACCACACTTGATCATCTACAGTCCAGAGGATGGCTTGCACTTTCCAGCAAAACTAAACCACAAGACATGACACATGACTCCCAGACTAACCCAACCAGTAGTGTGGTCCGTGGGAACACTTCTTCAGCTCATTACAGTACGTTCATATCCCTCCGTGGTTCACAAAGTCCACCGCTGCTTCAGTAACAGTGAACATCACCTTCCCAGACACGAAAACCAGAAATGCGCACGCCACATTAGCGACAGTGTTGCGAAAGACGACCGTGGTGAAGTCCTTATCTGACATATCCATCTGCAGCTCCTGGACCTCCTTCTGCGTGCCCGCCACGGCAGCCTTCAACCACCCCACTTGGGCACTGGTGGAGGTCTTCAGCTCCTGCAGCTCCTTCTTCGTGTCCGCCACCATAGTCTTCAAGGACTCCACTCCAGCCCTGGTGGAGGTGGCCTCATCCATCACCATCTGCTTGAGCGCTTCAATCTCAAAACGGATTTCGGCGGTTCGCTCTATTCCCTGGAGCGTGATCTCGACAGCAGCTCCGCTGACCACCTTCTTTACCTCCACAATAGAGACCTACAAATTCAGCAACAACCATCAAAAACGATCATCTTCACGTAATGAGTCTACTATCACAGCAAGGTCCAATCAACTACTCCCTCTTCCTAAATACAAGTCTTTTTAGAGATTTCAAATGGACTACAACATACGGATGTATATAGACATATTTTAGAGTGTAGATTCGCTCATTTTGCTCAAAAGCCATATGATCAACGAACATACAAAACACGAGGAGACCAGATCAAGGTACGTACAATCAACCAGAAGTACTCCCTCTGTAAACTAATATAAGAGCGTTTAGATCATTAAAGTAGTAATCTAAACACTCTTATATTAGTTTACGGAGGGAGTATTATGCAATATAATCAATCAATGATGTATGACTGCAGGAGAGCATAACATCGCAGAGAAGGGCACTGTGCAATACAATCAATGAACATGCAAAACAGGAGATCAAAATAAATGCTTCACAGCAAGGTACAATTAGCCAGAAGTGTGCAATATAATCTCAATTATATATCACCAGCGGAGTGGCATAACATTGCAGAGAAGGGGACTGCTTCTTGCTGAAACACAAAAAAAAAATATTTCTGTTGGCTTTTCCAGAGCCGTCCATCTACACAAGTCTACGTTGGTTCGATATAACAACAGCACAGCATATCATACCTGGTGCCTCAGATACGCCTCGAGATCCTCTGGTCTGTTTGACTGAAGTGCCTTCAGGAAGTCCCTGTCAAAACAGCGACGAAGCATCAATATTGAACCGACTTCATGATCCAAAACAACACCCCAACAGTTGTAACTCTTACTTCACTATGTTTGATGCGGAGTCAGCATTGTCATCGCAGATGGAGATCCTGTAGGCATGGTCCGTGGTAAACCCGATCTCGGGAAGCAGCTTGCCACTCACGTCCAGATGAAACTGTACATTCAACACACAAATGGCTCAGATATAAACACACAAAGTAGTAGCATACACCACCACTAGGTACGAAGCAAGCTCACATACTGACATGTTATTAGGCCTCTTAAGAAATTCCATAATAAACACACAAAGTTAAGTAGGGCCACTTTGGCACCTTGCAACGCCCTCCAATATAAACCATCAGACTAACACCACACGGTCTACACACAGAAAGAAAAACTCCAGTTCCACAGAGAAACATTCAGAAACTTGTAGAAACATCTGAAAAACATAACAAATCGCGTATCATCGTATCGTAGACAAAATACTGCAAGACTAATATTTCTATCAAGCCTCTTAAGAAATTCCATACGCAAACAAAGTTAAGCTGTCCACACAGCCACCTTGGCGCCTTGCAACAATAACCTCCGATAAACCATTTCATGGCCTAAACACACAAACAAAAATCCATTTCCATGGAGAAATGGACACCAACTCCGCATCATCACCAGGCAAAGACATCAACAGATTGTACTTATCATCGTAAACTCAGTACTGCATACACCAATTGGTAACAAGCGACAGAGACTGATATTGTTGTAAAGCCTCTAAGAAACTCCATAGGTTAAGCTGTCCATACAGCCACCTTGGCACCTTGCAACAATAACCTCCGATGCAAACCATTCATGGCCTAAACACACAAAGAAAAATCCATTTCCACGAGGAAATGGACACCAACTCTCCGTCATCACCAGGCAGAGGCATCAACAGATTATACTTATCACAGTAAAATCAGTACTGCATACACCAATCGGTAAGAAGCAAGCTGGCAGAGACTGATATTGCTATAATAAAGCCTCTAAGAAATTCCATAGGCAAACAAAGTTAAGTTGTGCATAAATACAGCTATCCTGGTTCTCCCTCTCTAAAGAAATTTAAGAGCGTTTAGATCACTAAGCTCTTATATTTCTTTACGGAGGGGCTACCTTGCAATAGCCTCCATGAGGCTGCTAACACCACACGGTCAAAAAATCCCATCTCGAGAGAGGGTGTCCAAACTGGGCAAGGCATGAAGAATGGCAGAAACACACCTTCCTGTTGATGTCTGGAGTGGGACGGACGATGGCAGGCAAGGAGGTGGAGGAACAGCTGCGATGTGGAACGGCGACCTGCACCAATAATAAGAAATCGAAATGAAGTAGCTAGCATATAGAATTGGAAGGAATTTGCATTTCAAACTGCAGGTGCGCAATGAATGAAAGTAGATGAGCTAATTACTGGAACGACTGTAACTAGCCGCTGTAATTCCAAGCAAATGGCTAATTGACTTTTTTTTTCTTTTTTTTTGCGAATAAAATAAAATGGCTAATTTACATAGGCACACAACAGGAATTTCATGGGCAGGCAAGGTCAGTTACACAAGGTAAATCAAGTGACGACAGCGTGGTGGAGGCAGAGCTCACCGATTCCACCGAGATGGAGAAGCAGGGCATGACCAAGACGGAGATCCCCTTCCCCTTGAGGCCCCAAGGAGCTGGGATCTGCCGTCTACGGCATGATCAGGGGCAGGGAAAACGGAATCCATCGTCCATACAGTACAGGCAGCGCCTAGGGCAACGAAACTGATGCACGAAATGCTAGGGTTCCTGCGACGGTTCCTACGGAGCAAGCAAGGGCTACGCAAAGGCGGTCGTCTTCGCGCGGCGTGGAGAAGGGAGGGAGGAGGGGCCCGTACCATGGAGCGAGGTGGGGTGGGGTGCGGCTGCTGGTGCTGGTGCTGGTGCGCCGCCGCGGCCAGCGACGGGCGGAAGGAGCGGCCGCCGATCCTCCTGAGGGCGGTGCGGGCCACCGTCGCCATGAGGGCTTCTTCCAAAGCGCCTTCGCCGCTGCAAATGGAAGGAAACCCTACTCACCGGGGAGAGAGGAGGCAGGAGGGGGATGGATCCCCCGATACGCCGGGTTTATCAACCAACCCTACCGGGCCTTTTCCTCCCCCACCGGGCCTTTCTTCCCCTACTTGATGGGCCGGGCCGAAACGTCGCTACTTTTTTTTTTGCCTTGCCTTTTCCCTAAAAAAATGTGTTTCTCATCTCAATAAGAAAAAAGAAGAAGCTAATAGATATCGAAAATGCACTTTTCTCGATATCTATTAAAAAGTATTGTACGCAATCCCTTCTTCTTTTTCACGTCATAATTTTCTTTGATTCTAATAAAAAGAAGTCTCGGTTTTATTTTGTTTTCACAAAGAAAGAATGCATTTTTTTCTTTCTTAATGTAATATGTTGTTTACTAAGGAGAGAGAGCTCGTGTCCTGCACATTACTACTCCCTCCGTCCAAAAAATCTTGTCACGAGCTTGTCTCTAAAATGGATGTATCTAGCACTAACCTGATGCTAGATACATCCATTTGAGGGACAACCTTTTTCGAACAGAGGGGGTACCAATCAAATGCAGCACCTAGTGCGAATTAAGCGTAGCTTAGATGGTTAGATTCCTGGCGTTGGAACCAACTCACCAGAGTTCAACTCGTAGACCTAGCACTCGCGCTTGCATTTTCTCGGAGGTGCTCATAGGGGGTAGATTATGCGTGTGCGCGTTCATAAAAATGAGTGTATGTGTCTGTATATGCTTTTTATCATGTTCATAAAAATACAAAACCCAATGCGTCATGTACCGACCGTTAAATTCTTTTTACGGCTGCTTTCTAGTTGTTGTTTTTTCCCTAAAAAAGAGGGGTAGTGCATCAATTTTAGATAATGTTCAAGCATCTTAAAAAATTGTTAATAACAGATCTTTCGAATTATTAAAAAAGTAACGACTTCAAAAATGCTCAAAAATTCTAAAATATTCACAAATTCAGAAAGTATTCTCAATTTTAAATTTTGTTTCAATTTTTTAAAATGATCACGAGGGGTTAATTTTAACCATCCAAAAGGTCATAAAAGCCTGGAACTTATGTTTTGTCTTTTGGCAGCTTAGCCAAAACAAGGCACTACAGGTAATGTTCAAGAAATCTTTCAGAAAAATGGCCAGAGTACATTTTTTAAAATGTTATTTGGGTTTAAAAAATACTCTTAGTTTTTTATAAATGTTCAAGATTTTTTTATGATTTTGAACTAAAAAAATGTTTGCAAGCACACAAAATATTGCGGAATTTGAAATTTTGTTTTGAACTTTTAAAAATGAGGGGTTCATTGCAAAGGTGCAAAAGGTCTTAATAGCCTAGGACAAGGATCATTGTATGCTAAACCACTACCATGTGCACTAGGCCAAGAGGACAAGGAAGACCAGGTGAAAAGAATGCCACGGGAGATACCATTCACCCGCCCGTCAAGCTTCGCCATTCCCGTCTCTACACAACCGTCACACCGTTGTCAACATCACATCTCCCATAGCCATCTCCATCATCATTGTCTCCATCGCCATTAGATTAAATACTTGTAATCGACACTCCATTGCGATCGGCGACATCGTAGGACTTTCAATCATTCATCTTCAAGCAACAATCTATACAAATGCCTTCTGCTTGTGATTTGATCCTGATGTGTGAGTAATCCCCTCAGGCCAAGGGAGGAAGAGTATTCTCGTGGTTTTCAAGGTCGGCCACCGTTCGAGCCAGTTCTTGGTGTTGGTCAGCGGAGGAGCTTGTGCGCGGGCGCGTGTGCGGGCATCGTGGCAAGCTGTGGAGTTACCCAAGACACATGTTATTCATCCTTTTAGCAGTGTGTGCACACGAATTTTTGGATCATGTATGTGCTTCCTTTAGCTTTCTGGGACTTTTGAGTCCCTGATTCTGTAATGTTTCGTGTGGTCGGTTGTGCCCCACTGTCTTTAATATAATAAAGGGCAGGTGTTGTTGTGCCAAAAACTCAAAGTCATCATCCATGGAGGAAGTTGTCACAACTTGGCAAGTGAAGAACTATGCTCCAAGTTGCAACTTCCAAAGAAGCGTCATCCTAGTCCATGTAGTGTACATTTGTTGAGTGACTACAGTACCATTCAAGTTGAGCACACTGTTGAAGTATCCTTCAAAATTGGGGCATATGAAGATACTTTGGAATGCAATGTGGTGCCCATGGTCGTTTGTCACCTTCTCTTGGGACACCCTTGGCATTATGACTGAGACATCTCATGATGGATGCACCAGCTACCAGGGGCGGAGCTAGGATCAGCCCAAGCCCTGGGCCCATGCTTGCTACAGCGCCTCAACAGTGTTGCTACAGTGCGTGAGATAGTATACTCAACACTAAGTATAATCAGCACGCCCCAGGCCTAGGCCCCCCCCCCCGGCCTGGGTTCTGGACCGCCACTGTCAGCTACTATAACTTCAAAGTGGAAGGGGAAGAGTATGTGCTCCGGCCTATGACTCCAAGTCAAGTCCTCGCCCGATAAACTTCAAGTATCCCATCTTCAAGGCAAGCCTAGTAAGAGAATGACCCACAAATTAGTAAGTGAGCGCCACAAGCCCGATATGAGTGGTTCCAAGATGAGTAGTCCTCTTAGCTTCCAAATACATGTGTTAGGGGAGAGAGTGAAAACCCACTAGTGCGTCCCTTTGTTGACACCTTTTAGAGACTCGCGTTCTTTTCCTAGCTCTTTGTCCCTTGTTTTGCAAAAAGTCATGGATGTGATTCCTTTGGACAACCCATCGGACCATCCTCCACTTCACGACATCGAGCAAAAGGTCGACTGATGTGCACTGCACACTTCTATTATTGTAGACTCTGTTTGGCCTCCAAAAGTAGGGTTTTATCGGACGGCAACCTTTTTTTCTCAAGTGGATGACTCAAAATCCCCAAGTGCAAGGAATTGTCATAGCACTTTCTAATGATGGAGGTGGTAAGTATGTGCTACTTGTGAGTTGCGTTGGGATTTCCTCGAAGAGGAGATGATGATGCAATATAGTAGAAATAAGTATTTCTCTCAGTTATGAAATCAAGGTTATCAATTGAGTAGGAGAACCAAGCAACACTATGTAAACAACACCTGCACACAAACAACAAATACTAGCAACCCAACGCGTAGAGGGGTTGTCAATCCCTCAACAGTATTGAGAAAGATTAAATTGTATAGGTTTTGATAAATAGATCTAACAAAAATATAAAACAAAATAAATAAATAAAAGTGCAGCAAAGTATTTTTGGTTTTAGTATATGATAGAAAATATACTCAATTTTCACTAGGGGCCTCTCTTGAGAAAATAGCATACAGTGGGTAAACAAATTACTATTGGGCAATTGACGGAAAAATAAATAATTATGACGATATCCAAGGCAATGATCATGCATGTATATAGACATCACATCCAAGATTAGTAGACCGACTCCTACCTGCATCTACTATTATTACTCCACCGGGCCTTTCCTCCCCCACCGGGCCTTTCTTCCCCTACTTGATGGGTCGGGCCGAAACTTCGCTACTTTTTTTTGCCTACATGAATGAAGAAGAAAAGTGTTTTCCCTATCAAAAAAAGTGTTTCTCAAAAAGAAAAGAAGAAGAAGAAGAAGAAATAAGTACTAATAGATATCGAAAATACACTGTCTGATGCAGTAGGACCATACGGGTGTATGAAGTGAAGATATATTGGCCTTACCCGAAAAAATAGGGGGGATATTATGGGTTTAAAAAATACTCTTAGTTTTTTATAAATGTTCAAGATTTTTTTATGATTTTGAACTAAAAAAATGTTTGCAAGCACACAAAATATTGCGGAATTTGAAATTTTGTTTTGAACTTTTAAAAATGAGGGGTTCATTGCAAAGGTGCAAAAGGTCTTAATAGCCTAGGACAAGGATCATTGTATGCTAAACCACTACCATGTGCACTAGGCCAAGAGGACAAGGAAGACCAGGTGAAAAGAATGCCACGGGAGATACCATTCACCCGCCCGTCAAGCTTCGCCATTCCCGTCTCTACACAACCGTCACACCGTTGTCAACATCACATCTCCATAGCCATCTCCATCATCATTGCCTCCATCGCCATTAGATTAAATACTTGTAATCGACATTCCATTGCGATCAGCGACATCCTAAGACTTCCAATCATTCATCTTCAAGAAACTATCTATACAATGCGTTCTGCTTGTGATTTGATCCTGATGTGTGAGTAATCCCCTCAGGCTAAGGGAGGAAGAGTATTCTCATGGAAACAAAATAAAGAGAGGGTTTCACAATCTCTTGCATCCATTAGAGATCGTTGGACAAGGTGTATTCAATTTCATATACTTTGCATAAGGAGGCATTTTCAAGATATCAGTCAAGCGAGTACGCAAAAAGACTGGCCTCAGCATTTCAGCAAAGCATTCAAATTCTTCATCATCTTTCTTTTAGTTGACTTGGGTGGAAAAGGCATAGGTTTTTGTGAAGGAAATATGCCCTAGAGGCAATAATAAAGTTATTATTTATTTCCTTATAATCATGATAAATGTTTATTATTCATGCTAGAATTGTATTAACCGGAAACATAATACATGTGTGAATACATAGACAAACAAAGTGTCACTAGTATGCTCTACTTGACTAGCTCGTTAATCAAAGATGGTTATGTTTCCTAACCATAGACATGAGTTGTCATTTGATTAACGGGATCACATCATTAGTTGAGTGATCTGATTGACATGACCCATTCCATTAGCTTAGCACCCGATCGTTTAGTATGTTGCTATTGCTTTCTTCATGACTTATACATGTTCCTATGACTATGAGATTATGCAACTCCCGTTTGCCGGAGGAACACTTTGGGTGCTACCAAACGTCACAACGTAACTGGGTGATTATAAAGGAGCATTACAGGTGTCTCCAAAGGTAGATGTTGGGTTGGCGTATTTCTAGATTAGGATTTGTCACTCCGATTGTCGGAGAGGTATCTCTGGGCCCTCTCGGTAATACACATCACATAAGCCTTGCAAGCATTCAACTAATGAGTTAGTTGAGATGATGTATTACGGAACGAGTAAAGAGACTTGCCGGTAACGAGATTGAACTAGGTATTGGATACCGACGATCGAATCTCGGGCAAGTAACATACCGATGACAAAGGGAACAACGTATGTTGTTATGCGGTCTGACCGATAAAGATCTTCGTAGAATATGTAGGAGCCAATATGGGCATCCAGGTCCCGCTATTGGTTATTGACCGGAGACGTGTCTCGGTCATGTCTACATTGTTCTCGACCCGTAGGGTCCGCACGCTTAAGGTTTCGATGACAGTTTACATTATGAGTTTATACGTTTTGATGTACTGAAGGTTGTTCGGAGTCCCGGATGTGATCACGGACATGACGAGGAGTCTCGAAATGGTCGAGACATAAAGATTGATATATTGGAAGCCTATGTTTGGATATCGGAAGTGTTCCGGGTGAAATCGGGATTTTACCGGAGTACCGGGAGGTTACCGGAACCCCCCGGGAGCTATATGGGCCTTAGTGGGCCTTAGTGGAAAAGAGAAGGGGCTGCCCTAGATGGGCTGCGCGCCTCCCCCTTCCCCTAGTCCTATTAGGACTAGGAGAGGTGGCCGGCCCCCTCCTCCTCTTTTCCCCCTCCGCGAATCCTATTCCAACTAGGATT
>NC_053022.1:566984793-567041955 GCF_003073215.2 Triticum urartu | reverse complement strand
TTATGCTCCTACAAAAAAGGTTGTTTGTGTAAAATCATACACGAGATAGTACCATGTAAAAATATTTGATATTATTTTAACAAAAAATTCATGTGATTAAAATTGTATAATAATTATGTTAATAAAAAATAATTATTATACAATATTGATCACAGAAAAAAAACTAGGGGTTAGAAAAAAATAAAAATGCAATTATATTAAAAATCAATGTAGAAATCCTTTTTTTCTTACTGATTTCATGAAAAAGTACATTGTAAATTTTATTCGATCAAAAAGGGAAAAAAATATGGTTGATTTCATGAAAAAGCAACTGGTTGAACCGGTCCTCAACAAACACACACAGACAAATCCAAAGCTGCAAGTCGATGCTCGGTTAGCAACTTGGGCTTGTACAAAACAAACTGCTCCCCCTCCTCTTCAGTTGCGGCTCGAAAGTAGACTTGCAAAAACTAGGAGCCCACGACAAAACACTAACACACCCCTAGTTGCGAGTCGATGGTCGGCTTGCAACTAGGGTCTGTCGACAAACACAAACACTCTCCTAGTTTGCGATCCTAGTTTGCGAGTCGATGGTACACGAGATAGTACCATGTAAATTTTTTTGATATTATTTTAATAAAAAATTCATGTGATTAAAATTGATGGGGACCCCTTGACAAACACACACACACCCTAGTTGCAAGTTGATGGTTGTCTTGCAACTAGGGATCCTCGACAAAACAAACACACACATGTGCCCCCCCCCCTAGTTGCTTGTCGATGGTCAACTTGCAACTGGGGGTCGTCAACAAACACACACCCTCCCTAGTTGCGAGTTGATGCTTGACATGCAACTGGGGATCCCTTGACAAAAAATAGACACACACACACACCCTAGTTGCGAGTCAATGGTCAACTTGCAACTGGGGACCCCTTGCCAAAAAGACACACATACACACACACACACACACACCCCTAGTTGCGAGTCGATGGTCAACTTGCAACTAGGGGTCCTCAACAAACACACACACCCTAGTTGCGAGTCGATTATCAAACAATGCGAGTCGATGCTTGACATGCAATTGGGGACCCGTTGACAAAATGACAAACACACACACACACACACTCTAGTTGCAAGTCAGTTATCGACATGCAATTGGGGACCTGTTGACAAAATCACAAACACACACACACACACTCTAGTTGCAAGTCAGTTATCGACATGCAATTGGGGACCTTCGAGACACACACACACACACATCCCCTAGTTGCAAGTTGATGGTCAACTTGCGACTGGGGGGCCACAAATAAAACACACATATAGACAGACACACCCCTTAGTTGTGAGTTGATGGTTAACTTGCAACTGGGGGTCCTCAACAAACACACACGCCCTAGTTGCGAGTCGATTATCGACATGCAACCGGGGACCCACGACAAAACACACACACACACCCTTAGTTGCGAGTCGATGGTCAACTTGCAACTAGGGGTCATCAACAAACACACACATCCCCCCCGGTTGCGAGTCGATGCTTGACATGCAACTCGGGGCCCCTTGACAAAATGGCACACACACACACACATCCCCTAGTTGCGAGTTGATGGTCAACTTGCAACTGGGGGCAACAAATAAAACACACATATAGACAAACACACCCCCTAGTTGCGAGTTGATGGTCAACTTGCAACTCGGGGGTCCTCAACAAACACACACACACACACCCTAATTGCGAGTCGGTTATCAACATGCAACTAGGGACACACGACAAAACACACACACATACCCCCTCTAGTTGCGAGTCAATGGTTAACTTGCAACTAGGGGTCGTCAAACAAACACACACATCTCCCTTAGTTGTGAGTCGATGCTTGAGATGCAACTGGGGACCCCTTGACGAAATGACAAACACACACACACACACACACACACACACTAGTTACAAGTCAGTTATCGACATGCAATTGGGGACCCTCGAGACACACACACATCCCCTATTTGCGAGTTGATGGTCAACTTGCAACTGGGGGGCCACAAATAAAACACACATATAGACAAACACACCCCCTAGTTGCGAGTTGATGGTCAACTTGCAACCGGGGGTCCTCAACAAACACACACACCCTAGTTGCAAGTCGATTATCGACATGCAACTGGGGACCCACGACAAAACACATACACACACACACCCTAGTTGCGAGTCGATGGTCAACTTGCAACTAGGGGTCGTCAACAAACACACACATCCCCCCAGTTGCAAGTCAATGCTTGACATGCAACTCGGGACCCCTTGACAAAATGGCACACACACACACACACATCCCCTAGTTGCGAGTTGGTGGTCAACTTGCAACTGGGGGCCACGAATAAAACACACACACGCGCGCACACACTCTAGTCGCAAGTCGGTTATCAACATGCAATTGGGGACCCTCAACACACATACATACATCCCCTAGTTGCGAGTTGATGGTGAACTTGCAACTGGGGGCCACAAAAAAACACATACATACACACACAACCTAGTTGCGAGTCGATGCTTGACATGCAACTGGGGAGCCATTGACTAGACGAAGCCTAGACATCCCTTTTTTGACGATGTTCAAGCTTGTAGCAACCATATCTGGCATTTTATGTATCCATAAAAAAATTGAAAAACAAAAATATATATTAAAATAGGTATCTATAAATGTCCCATGTGTTGTACGAAAAAAAAGTTCCAAAAATGAAAACAAAAAGTGGCACAAAAATGAAAACTAACGACCAGCAACAGATGCGGAAAAAAAAAGATAGCCCGCAATAATCGCTGCCCAAAAAAAAGAAAGCCCGCAAAACAGGCGCGGCCCAAAAACAAAAAATGTACACCCAGCAAACACGGCTCAAAACAAACAAAAAAAGAAAGACCGCAAAACAGGCGCGGCCCAAAAACAAAAAATATACACCCCGCAAACATGGGCCAAAAAAAAAGCTCACCCCGCAAACATGCGAGCGCTGCGAGCGAACGTTGCGATCGCTGTACCTGCGTTGAATAAAAAACAGTTAGATGTGACATCCTTAAAAAACATCTAGATGTGAATTAGTCGTCTGTCTAGGACGCATCTAGATGTGACATAATTATGTCACATCTAAGATGACGTCAGCCTGTTTGTATTCCTCCTGATCGATCTGTTTGTCTCTCGACAATTGTTTGTCCCGCGCTTCCCCCGCTTCGGGCCTGGTTATCTTGTTTCTCGCTTCCAGAGGCTGGGCCGCACCCGGTCTAGGACGCATCTAGATGTGACATAATTATGTCACATCTAAGATGACGTCAGCCTGTTTGTATTCCTCCTGATCGATCTGTTTGTCTCTCGACAATTGTTTGTCCCGCGCTTCCCCCGCTTCGGGCCTGGTTATCTTGTTTCTCGCTTCCAAAGGCTGGGCCGCACCCGTGAACCTCCCGCACCCCCCTCCCCCATTCCGCTCTTTCCTGGGCCTGGTTGTTTGTTTGTTTGTGGGCTTAGTTGTTTGTTTGTAGGCCTTGTGCCAGTCCATGTCTGGGCCGGGGGTACTTTTCTTGAAAGACAAGCTTGTCAAAAAAAAGTAGTCAAAAAAGTGGGCGTTCTTTTGCCAGCTGATGATCACAGCTATCCTGCCACCCCCACCCCCCAGGTCCCTCGCCCCACCCCTCCCCGATAACCCTTACCTCTAGTCCCTCGCCTCCATCCATTCCATCCCCTTCCTTCCCCGTTCCCCTACCACAGCCGCCATGGCTGGATGAAGAACAAGCAAAAATGGAGATCTGAAGAAAAGGAACAGAGCAAGATGCAGCAGGGGACAAGAATGTCAGGCAGTGGTACCTCTTCCCATGGTTAGTTACTTCTTCCCTGATTTCCTTCTTCTGAAAACACCACCGAAAAGATCAGCGTGTTGGTTGCTTGTTCCAGTCTTCATGGAACAAGAAAAAAGATTGATTGATCTGCTGACAGAAAAGAAGATAACAGGCATGTAGATCAGTGCATAGCAATAATTGTGTCATCAGGCTTGTAGGATCAGCTAGATCCAGTGTGTGCAAGTGTAATGTGCCTAGATCAGTAACCCAAAGAAAAAGACCGAAAGAAATTAAAGAATGGACAGAAATCTTCCTATCATTTACAGCAGTTCTGCATGTGCAACATTCATAAGTTATCTGTGGAAAACAGACCATTTGTTGAACTGAAAAAGAAACCAGTACCATATTTCGATACAACAAGTTGATGTACACAACAAGAAAAAAGATTAATGCAGTCATCAATATAACTTTGCCAGAAACCACCATGTACACAAGGCAAGTGTTTAACATGTTTTACCTCATGTTTATGAAATTCATATGAACCAGGAAAAAAGAGTGGATCAAAAAAAGTTGCTACAAAAATGTATTTATATTTTCAGCTTGGACAATCCCAATATCCCTGATAATTGTTGATCCCAGTCATTTGGAATGCAAAACAGTAGAGCAAGTTTGTGCCGATGTTTTATCCCACTCATTCTTCCCCAGGCATGGGCATCCTTGCCCCCTGACCAAAAATTGTACAAAAAGCTACTATAACTGTTTGATGTTGTGTGTCAGAACTCAGAACTCAGATATTATGTTTCGTTGACTATGTATGCAGGGGATGACTTTTCGTGCTACCTCAACAAATGGTCTGGTCGGCCAGTCTGTTGGTAATTTTGCGCAGCAGCATCAGCCCCCTGTAAGTGCACCCATTTCACAAGAATGAAAATCAGTTAAAAATGTATTGTTTCTCTCCGTTATTCTGTAGAGATGAACTATATCCAAAATATAAAAAATAAAAAAGCTGTTCAATGTAATGCAGGGGCTACCTTCTGGTGCTACCTCAACAAATGCTCCCGTTGGCCAGTCTGTTGCTAATTTTTGGCTGCAACATCAGCCCCCAGTAAGTACACCCCCTGTTCGCAAAGAAGAAGAATCATTAAATTATTTGAAAAAAATACAAAATGTATTGTTTCTCTCTGTTAGTCTGTAGATATGAACTGTATCCAAAATATAAAAAATGAAAAAGTTGTTTAATGTAATGCAGGCAGGAGGGTTAAGTCAAGGATTAGGCATGAACATGTCATATACATAAATGTTGCTCGGTGCTGATTGTGAGGTAAAATATGTTTTGTGCTTGATATAAAAGGAAGGAGGTTAAAGAATGGCTTATCTGTGATATTATTGTGCAGGCTGCTTATTTTGGATCACCCCACACAAGCCGCTATCCTGTTGGTGCTGAGGTATGACCAGCAACCTTGAAAAGAACACACATGAACAAATATGTTAGTTTTTTTAAATCATTGTGCAATAGAAAAAAACATGCATCTTGTTAAACTAGTTGTCTCTCTGTTTATGTGCAAAACATGTGCAGAACGAGACGTTCATGATAACTGGGCGAAACACAGACTTGAACCAACAAACTGAGATGGGGGATCCTACATCAAACAACATATTTGAAGACAATGAGAATTCAAACTGGGACAACTGCTTGTCTGATGCCTATCATCCTATACCATCTATGAAAGCTTTGACATGGAAAGATACTGTCCCAACTCCTGGTGCAGAATTTATGGAAGCTCTTGGGATGTGTGACAATGACAATGTCATTGATGATGATCCGCTGAGTGATGAGTCGAACGATGAAACAACTGCTTTCGATAATGTGCTTGCGGTCTCTGAAGAATGCGCTGATGTAGTTGTTGTTGAGGATGAGATTCAGCAGACTGAAAATGCAGCAATGGACAATGATCATGTGAGACTGACCCCAGATGACATAGACAACTTTCTTGAGGAAGATGGTATTGCTGCAGAACAGACTTCAAGCCAACAGGTCAGAAGCCTACATGTGCCACAAATGGGCATGATATTTGACACGTCGAATGCAGCCCTAGCGTTTTACAACCAATATTCTTCCATCAGTGGATTTGCTGTGAGAAAAGCATCAAACTACCGTGGGCAAACTATCCCAGGAGGCGGTGAGTCTCGGTGCATCTTCAGATGCAACAGGGCGGGAAAGGTACTTGATGAGGAGCAAAAAGAGGCCCAAAGGAAAAAAGGCAAGAAAAACGGCAAGAGAAAACTGGCAGGGTACCACCAGAGAAGACAAGGAAAAGGAGGAGGAATGCTATTGACATAACAGGTTGCCAAGCTAAATTAGTTGTCTCAAAGAGGAATGACAGGTGGTTCATCACAGATATGAATCTCGAGCACAACCACGAGTTGAGTCCGCCGGAAGAGACCAAGTATTTGAGATCCCACAAACATATGACAGAGGAAGAAAAGTTGTCTGTTCGTACATTCAACTCTGTGAAGATGCCCACAAGAAAAATCATGGCCATTCTTGAATATTTACGACAAGGCCCACTACCTTACACGAAAAAGTTTGTTAGTAATGTGAGAGCATCCATGAGAAAGGAGAATAGTGGCAATGACATGATGCAACTTCTGGACTACTTTAGGGGAAGACAAGCGGATGATTCAAGATACTTTTACAAGTTCAAGGTTGATCCGAAGAACCCAAGCAAGGTCCTATGCATTTTTTGGGCAGACGGATATTCAAGGAAAATGTACTATATGTACGGTGACAGCATAAGCTTTGACACAACTTACAAGACCAACAAATACAATCTTCCCTTTGCTCCCTTCGTTGGTGTTTCTGGACATGGGCAGAATTTCTTGTTTGCATGTTCCATCATTCAAGATGAGACGATTGACACTTTTGAATGGTTGTTTCACACATTCCTTGACTGTATGGGTGGCAAGCAACCCGCGACGGTCATCACAGACCAAGATGCATCAATGGAAAAGGCTGTGCCTGCTGTGTTCAACCAGTCCAAACATAGGAACTGTTTGTTTCATGTCAAGAAAAAGGCAGAAGAGAAGTGTTGCAGGACTTTTGTGAGTAAAGGTGATCTCCATGCAGACTTCACTGACATTGTGCACAACTCCCTCACAGTTGTGGAATTTGAGAAGCTATGGCAAGAGATGGTTGAGAAGTATGATATTGGGAGCGTCAAATATTTCAAGATAATGTGGAAGGAAAGGAGAAGATGGGACCCTGTCTACTTCAAGAAGGATTTTCTTCCATTGATTCACTCCACCTCTCGCAGTGAAGGCATGAACGCCATCTTCAAGGACAATGTAGCGTCAACTTACAATGTGATGAGCTTCATGACAGAATACCAAAGAATCTCAGAACAGATAGAAGACATGGAGAGGGAGCAAGACTCCAAGACTAGGACGACACAACCAACGTTTTGGGTACACAATGAACTTGAGGTACAGGCTGCGCAGATGTACAACCGGCAAATCTTTTACTTGTTTCAGAAGCAAATGAAGTTTGCTGCTAACCTCCATGTGGATGTCATCGAAAATGGCTCAAGATATGAAGTTTACAGGTCAAGGATGCTTGCTGAGAAGGATTTCAGGACGCGCCGCTATCTAGTGCTTGCAAACATCAACCATGGAGATTTTGCTTGCATCTGTGGGAAGTTCCAAAAGGACGGAATTGTTTGTGCACACATACTAAGAGTCCTTCAACAGTTGAACATATCTGAGCTACCAGAGAAGTATTATCTGGAAAGGTGGAAACCAAAGGACAGGAAGTATGTGAGGCACAAACAGTTTAATATACCAATGGAGCTGACTGAAGGAAGTCGACATATGAGGTACACACTTCTCTCCAAAATGCTGAATGAAATGGCTTCCGATGGTGCACGAACGAACGAGAAGTACTTGTTTGTGGTCAGAGAGGGTGAAAATATTTGTTGGGCTTGAAAGATGACTAGAGCAGATGAGTTGAAGAGCTCAGGCCAAAAGAGTTCAACAAGAAGTGCCCTAGATACAAGTTACCTCATCCCCCTCCTTATGTTACGAACCTTACAAAGACCCAGATGTTGCAGCTCTAAAGATGTCCACGTCCGATACCGGCACAGTCAGAGAGAAGTGCTTGCAAAAAATCATGGATGTGCAGCCACTGTAACAGCGGGGAACACACTATACTACTTGTGAACCTCATTCCCAAGTCTAGGTCAGAACCAAAGGCAAAGCACCAAGCAAAAAACACAGGTTTGTTGTCTTGGTTCATATTCATTAAATTAATTCCCGTGTGTGTTCGCTAACAACAAATAAAAAAAAATGTCCTATGTAGCAGGTGTCCTAGTGTCGATGTGAAAGAAATGGCTAAACGTCAGCGAAAGAAGGCGCTAGCAAATGGAGGAGCCTAGTGAAAAAAGACGACAGTGACATAACACAAATTGAAAAACATATAACTTTGTTGAATAAATTAACCATGTGTACCTGAAAATATGATGGCCAAGGTGAAAACAGGAAAATTGCTTCTCCTATTACTCCTTTGGATTTTCTAGTGTGTATTTGCAGTTGCTCTACTAAAAAATTCCGGTGCTGATTTCTTCTCCTTTGTTTCCTTTGTATTTTCCACTGCATTCACGAGGAAAAAAATTCAGAAAAATGGCAGGTGCAGGGGGGAAGAAGAAAAAATGTACGGTAAAAAAATATAAAAAATGTTGAACATTTATAAATAAAAAAATTATATCACAGGGTGACATAGCCTGGCACAACCCAGAGACTAACATTCAAGAGTGACAATTATAGAGTGAAAAATGAGAAGTGAAACTAGCCAAATGCGGTGGATGCAGAAACTTTCACCTTGTATAAGCAAAAAACAAAAAGAATCCTTGTTGGTGTGTCTCCTCTCAAAAATAACATGAAGTTGACTTCATAAGTATAAATAGAAGAAGCAATGAGAAAAAAACTATACGAATTGAAGCAACACCTACCGATTACCTGCATCCCTTCCTTCATTCCTTTTGTTGATGTAGATGACAGAAACTAGTTGGACAGAAAACACATTGAAGAATTGTATTGGTTTAACACATAAAAATGGTGCCCAGGAAAACAAAAAAAAGGACAAATAAAGTGAGAGTAAAAACGAAAATTCATGGGAAGCAAAGAAACTTGTTTTGACCAGGAATAATATTGCATGGAGTAGCACATATGTTACACAACAGGAGATGCCTTCCAAATATTTAGTTAGGCTCTGCTAGAACAAACAAATAGAAAGAAGAATCTAAAAAAAAATCCTATGTAGTTGGCTCTTCATTTGGTCCTCTGAGGACAGTTGGTACTCGTTTCTGGTTGCATTGAACTTGGTTGTGTTTTCCCTGTTGACATAAAAAGAGAGACAATCTATCAGTAGCACCAGGAAAAAAACATTGCCTTCTTTTTAAGTGATGTGTGGCTGTATATGAAATTGTGTATGCTTAAGTATAACAGAAAACAGAAAAGTACCCAATTAGCGCCATTTGAAATCTCTTGACAAGTCTTGCTTCTCGTTGGTGTATGTGATGAATAGAATGTCGACAGCGAGTCTTACTCTCGAGCCGCGACAATCACTTCATCTTAAAAACTCTTGCATGGTCCTTGAGCCAGTTTCACCACTTCAAAGCAACAAATCCCACAAGCATCTCTGTTGTTTACAGACAAAAAAAGAAAGAGAATTTAAAAATGGTGATATTAAGGACGAAAAAAGTAGGTATGTTATTATGGCGAGTTTTCTTCATACAGATTGTTTTACCTTCCAATTTGCTTTGGCATATTTGGGTAAACTATATCATAATTCCTTAACCCAATTCTTCTCTGATCGACTCTTCCAAGTTTTGATAAAAAAAATTACCTGCAAAAAATGAAAATTGTTAAGAAAAACACAAGAAAACGATTAGTTGTTACTCTCGCTCACCTCTTTTGTCATTTAAAAAAATGAAAAAAAGAGAGAAAAGTTGTCATCACCATCAATCTCTATCGCATGTGTAGGGCAAGTTCCCTTCGTATACCGAATCAAGAAAAATAAACTTTCTTGCAACAATATCAACGACAAACAAAAACCAGTGCTCCCTATGAATTGATGGGAAGAAGAGCTGCATTTTTAGTGACAGTTTGTAAGAAAAATGAAAAGCAATTGAACACATGTAATGCACAGAAAACCATAAAACAAAAAAGGGGATGGTGAGGGGGAATACATACACGGTCGCTTTCATGTAGGGCGACCTGCTCCATCAAAGGTAATAAGTGCTCTATTCCTCATAGCCAACCTTGCTCCCTCGTTTCCCCACTTCTCAAGAAAGTACTCCTTGAAAAACAGAAAAAAGCCATTAGATGTAAGTGCTGAGTGTACTAAGCTAGGGTAGTGTTTGTCCTCATTAGCCTTTCTACTCACAGAGACTGTGCTGAAGAAGTAATGCTTCTTTGACTGTCTTGGGTGGTTATTTCTGAATAGTATGCGGCAGAAGACATTGATAACGTAGGCTTCTACATGACCATTTGCATCAAAAGAGTCGCCTAGCTGTCCTAGTGATACCATTGTTCTATCAATGATCACAACCCACTTACTGCAAAGCGACACAAAAAAAAGAAAAACATAAACGTGAGACACATAAATTTCGCTTTGCTTAGTGTGAGACACAAAAAATAAAAAATGAGAGAAAAAGAGAGAGCACAAAAACCTCCTATGTGGTTCAACTTTGCTTCGAAGCAGAATTTTTTTGTGTAAATCAACCTCATGTTGCATAAGTGGCCCTCTGTCAATGTAATCATAGAGCGAGCATAGGAACTTGCTTGGATTTATGACCCTTTTTGGAGGCAAATTCTCTTTACTTCTTGAAGAACTTGAGTCACCTAAGGTGAGCTTGGTATTGTATAGCTTGTCTGATGTGTTTACCATATTACTGCATGATTCACCAAACACCCTTTCTCCAAGAATTTTAACCTCCGGAGACAACTGCAAACATGAAAAAAAACAAACATATCGTATAAAATTAAGCTTTCTAGTAATATGATTTTGTTATCAAGTCATAGTGTGCGCAATGCACCATATCGTTGCTAAACTGCAAAAATGCATACCCCTTTTCGTTCTCCTCTGGCTACATAGGTACAACAGCACGCGCCCCCGCCCGCTGAAAACAAATTGCCCCCGTGACTCCCAGCCGCCACGCATCAACGCCGGGAAGCCGTCGCATCGACGCCGTCTTGCAGTGTCCGGTGTGCCGCATCGCGACACTAGCAGCACCACAAAAAGTCGATGTTGCATCGACGCACCAGATGCTCCTATAGCGTCGCGCCCCGCCTCCCCAGCGTGCTGTGTTGCAACACCGACGTCGAGCAGCCGGCGGCGAGGTACGTTGCAGCACCAGTGCCTCCGCCTCCCTTGTGTGATGGCTTGAAGCACCGGCATCGAGCTACATTGCAGCACCGGCGTCTCCGGCCTCCGTTGCATGATGGGTTCAAGCACCGACATCGAGTTGCGGGCGCCTCCGACAACTACACCTCCCTGATGCGTTGCAGCACCGACGCCGAGCAGCCGGCGGCGAGCTGCGTCGAAGCACCGGTGTCGAGCTGCGGGCGTCTCCGGCAACTGCGCCTCTCTACTACGTTGCAGCACCACGGCGCGAAAAAAGCTCCGACGCAGCACCGTCAGCGTCCCGGCGAAGCTCCATTGCGGCCCCCGCCGTGGTCCATTATAACCGCAGCGTAGCTCCATTGCAGCCACCGGCGCACGACGTTTCCACGAAGATCCATTGCAGCCCCGGTCGCGCTCCACTACAGCCAACGTGGAGCTCCATTGCAGCCACCAGCGAGCGGCGTTCCGACGAAGCTCCATTGCAGCCCCGACCACGGTCCACTGCAGCCGCGGCGGAGCTCCATTGTAGCCCCACGGCACGCTCCATTGCAACGCGGCCGACGGCGGCGATGCAGCTCCGGTGGGGCTTCAATTCAACCACGTCAAAAGGTTCAACAACCTCGCTCCATTTGTGGCCGTCGTGGCGGGCGCTACGACGCAATGCACACGATGACGGCGGAAGCCGCGATGCAGCTACGGTGGCGCCTCAACACAGCCACGGCAGAGCTTCGACAACCTCGCTTGCGCTCCCCTGCAGCCCCGGCGGCGTGAGGATGAATCAGGCTGCTCCCCTGCGGTGGTGCCTCTCCTTTGCCGTTGATCGAGAAAAGGGAGGAAACAGAATGAAGCGATGGGCAGAGAAGATAAGGCTGGAGGGAGAAGATAAGGTGGGAGCGGTGGGCGGGACACGTGTCGCGCAGACGACGGGACTTACGACGGGGAGAAATCAGTCGATTGAAAATAAACGTTTTCCTTTTATTAATGCATGGATGCTTCTTTGCATGTCGGCGGGCCGCAACCACCTCATGGCCCGGCCCGTACAAAACGCTTGGATGGATCAGTCAGTTACGGCCCGTAACTCACCACGTATAAATACACCGATAACGAGGAGGGGCATGGATCTCACCTCCTGTCGTCTGCCTGCCGCCGTTGTGCTTCCTTCCTTCTCCGTACATCAGTCCGGGTACGTTCATGCATTCTGGTTCGTCTTGAATACTTAATCCTTTCCACGATCGTCATTAGACTAGCTACCGGCCGGCCATCTCTCTCATCCAGCATTTCCAATTTCTCAATGGGATTTGGGGCTCCATTGATCCAAAGGATTCTTCTTCTTCTTCTTTTTTCGAATGATCCAATGGATTCTTGTGACCTGGAAACAGAGCCGTCCCCCCTAGCACAGTAGATATGTTATTATACTCACCAATTAATGTCGATCGGGTTTCTTCTTCAACAGGAAATGTAGGACCCGTCTGAATCCATTCTTGTATTGTCCAAAATGATGCTAGCTAGTATGGTGGCATGCGTATACGCCTTAATTCGATATTCTGCACACTAGATCATTGTACTACTCGTATAGATAGATGGATTAATGGGCAAATTGTAGAACCCACCATCACCATATCAAGATCATTCACTAGGGCATTGCAAGGTTTCAGGTTCCATTTTTTAGCTAGGGTAAAAAAGGAGAGCCCGCACTATTCAAATCAAAGGATATGGTTCCTGATCATAAAATTGTTGCCTTCTAGTGGGACTATTTAAATTTAATTTACGCCTTTTTTTCACTTGCACATATGTCTTACAGTGCATGTAAATTATATATAAATTGCCAGGAATCATAATGGGGGAGCCCAGCGACAGAGCTTCCTCTCGGCCAGAATCACTCTCGGATCTTTTTCAAGCCCCTCCACGAGAGGAGTGGAGGGTGCAGATTGTTAAGGTTGCAGAATACATACCCAAGGTACATTTGTTATCATCATAAAGAGGAATGGTATGGTTTAACATGAGAACAGACTATAAATGATTTGTGTGTTCGCATAGAATTTTAGGTACATTTTCAGCTAAGCACCTAAGTAATCTCCTCTTCATGCGAACCATCTATATCCAATGTGTATACATGTTTCTTTGGTAACAACATGTTAGAAAATATTTAAGATCTTCACTTTTACAACCTAATTCCAAAGTTGTAATTGGTGTACGTAGGTTCAAGGCGAGCCAAAGCGAACATTGTGGCGGCTAAATACTTCAAATAAGTATAAATATTGGGGTCCTAAGGGACCAGCCGGGGTGCCCCTCGACCCTCCTGCAAGTAGACATTTGATTCCAAGCACTATTCCATTTCCACACATGTTTTACACAATACTTTGGATTGATCGGCTCAACTCTGTTCTACTCATCTGCCCCCCTATCAGATATTGTTGAATCTGCCCCACCAGAGGAGCTGGAGCCGGCTACTGAGGTTACCGCGCCATCATCATTGGAAGAAGAACAGGTGTGCAACGTTTCGTCGGCCATTTTGTCTCTGAATTACAAAAAAAAAACAGATCATCGTGTGCGCCGTCCCTTTGATGTATATACGCTGATGCCATGCATGTACATTTTCTCCTATGCATCTACGTCGCTCCAAATAACAACAAAACAATTATGCGTCAATTTTTTTTAGTTGGTGTTATGCATCAATGTTATCCTCTCTTATCCCATGACCAGAATGTACAAGATATGCGTGTGCAAGTTTCTTACAGTACGCTATCAATTACTAGGAAACATTTAGCACCAATTTACTTCACTCCTAGGCAAATTGTTAGCTGATCCACATCTGTGCCCGTCTCTCCAGGCCGATAGATGCAATGCAAGGAGGAAAAGAATGCGTTCAATCCATTCTGACGACATGTTCAAGTACCGTGGGTGCTCGTGGCCGCAGGTGGTGGGTCTCAAAGTGCACAAGGCCAAGAGGATCATCATGAAGGGCAAACCGGACCTCTCTTGCGAAGTCGTCCTGGAGAACCAGCTGATGACCATGTGCTACTGCTCGAGGCGCGTTCGGGTCATTGTAGACAGGCACAACAACGTCGTGCAAACCCCTCGTGTGGGTTAAGCGTTCAAGGACGGAATGGAGATCGGCGTCGTCGAGGCTGCATGATTGGGTGCTCAATTAATTGAAAGATGTATCTTCCTGATGATGATTTAAGGCGCTTCGTGCATTGTTCTTGACATCTGAAAAAATATGTACTGCTCCTGGTCTAGCTCGTGGTGAATCAAATAATCTTGATATGTACCAGCTAGTTTGAAAATGTATGTACACTAGTTTCTTTCTCCGAGATGAGTCGGCGATGCCGTGATGGACTGATGGTGTCACTACTCTGTTGCTGTAGCTACCTGGTACCGACGAGACGAATTTGGATTGATCTGTAAGCGTTTTCTTTTTTCTTTTGAGATAGGGCATTTATTATGAGACAGTATCCGCGCAAAAAAAAGTTTGTAAGACAGTAGACAGTACAACGGAAAGACAATCCTCTTCCTTTGTTTATACACCGTCCGTCGGTGCTGAAGTTTGAAAAATGCAGTGAATCTATAGTTAAGAGGACATCTACTACCGTCCTTGTTATATCAAGCTTTGAAGACCACACTGAAACATAAACGGAGATCGTTCCTCGATCCATTGAGAATCCATGAATCTGCTGCTGGGATCGTTCCTCCATGTCTCGGCTTGGAAACTGGGCCTATGGCGTTAAAATAGTTCTGCTTGGAAACTGGGCAATGGTCTTCAGATTCGAATCTCAGCCGTGTGATAAAACACGTATCTACGGTCCACAAGTGGTCTGAAGAATTCTTCCTATCAGAAGTATGATAGGAAGGGTTTCCCAATAAAAAATACGAACGTGGCAAAGGGGACCGGGGGCTGTTAAGCTGCTACATCAATTTCAGATCTCACCCGACCGGCATGGACGGATAGGATAGAACACCCGGATTAATAATTAACGAAAAGATAAGGGTCTATCTAGGACGCATCTAGATGTGACATAATTATGTCACATCTAAGATGACGTCAGCCTGTTTGTATTCCTCCTGATTGATCTGTTTGTCTCTCGACAATTGTTTGTCCCGCGCTTCCCCCGCTTCGGGCCTGGTTATCTTGTTTCTCGCATCCAAAGGCTGGGCCGCACCCGTGAACCTCCCGCACCCCCCTTCCCCATTCCCCTCTTTCCTGGGCCTGGTTGTTTGTTTGTTTGTGGGCTTAGTTGTTTGTTTGTAGGCCTTGTGCCAGTCCATGTCTGGGCCGGGGGTACTTTTCTTGACAGACAAGCTTGTCAAAAAAAGTAGTCAAAAAAGTGGGCGTTCTTTTGCCAGCTGATGATCACAGCTATCCTGCCACCCCCACCCCCCAGGTCCCTCGCCCCACCCCTCCCCGATAACCCTTACCTCTAGTCCCTCGCCTCCATCCATTCCATCCCCTTCCTCCCCCGTTCCCCTACCACAGCCGCCATGGCTGGATGAAGAACAAGCAAAAATGGAGATCTGAAGAAAAGGAACAGAGCAAGATGCAGCAGGGGACAAGAATGTCAGGCAGTGGTACCTCTTCCCATGGTTAGTTACTTCTTCCCTGATTTCCTTCTTCTGAAAACACCACCGAAAAGATCAGCGTGTTGGTTGCTTGTTCCAGTCTTCATGGAACAAGAAAAAAGATTGATTGATCTGCTGACAGAAAAGAAGATAACAGGCATGTAGATCAATGCATAGCAATAATTGTGTCATCAGGCTTGTAGGATTAGCTAGATCCAGTGTGTGCAAGTGCGTAGATGTGCTTAGATTTCAGATAACCCAAAGAAAAGACCGAAAGAAATTAAAGAACTGGACAGCAAATCTTCCTTTATGCATTTACATTCAGGTTCTGCATGTGCATACAGTGTTTCATGAAGTTATTTCGTTTGGAAAAACAGAGTACCATTTTGTTTCTTGAACTGAAAAAGGAACAAGTACCAATTTCGTATACAAACATATGTGTGATGGTGACTAACTAACAAGAAAAAGATGACTGCAGGTCATCAATATAACTTTGCAGAAGACACCATTGGTACACAGGCAAGTGTTTTAACTATGTTTTACCTCATGTTTATGAAATTCATATGAACCAGGAAAAAAGAGGTGGATCAAAAAATAGGTGCTTACAAAAAAATGTATTTATATTTGCAGCTTGGACAATCCCAATATCCTGGAGAATTGTTTGATCCCAGTCTATTTGGAATGCAAAACAATAGAGCAAGTTTTGTGCCGATGTTTTATCCCTACTCATTTCTTCCCCAGGTTCATGGGCATCCTTGCCCCCTGACCAAAAAATTGTACAAAAATGCTTACTATAACTGTTTGATGTTGTGTGTCAGAACTCAGAACTCAGATATTATGTTTCGTTGACTATGTATGCAGGGGATGACTTTTCGTGCTACCTCAACAAATGGTCTGGTCGGCCAGTCTGTTGGTAATTTTGCGCAGCAGCATCAGCCCCCTGTAAGTGCACCCATTTCACAAGAATGAAAATCAGTTAAAAATGTATTGTTTCTCTCCGTTATTCTGTAGAGATGAACTATATCCAAAATATAAAAAATAAAAAAGCTGTTCAATGTAATGCAGGGGCTACCTTCTGGTGCTACCTCAACAAATGCTCCCGTTGGCCAGTCTGTTGCTAATTTTTGGCTGCAACATCAGCCCCCAGTAAGTACACCCCCCTGTTCGCAAAGAAGAAGAATCATTAAATTATTTGAAAAAAATACAAAATGTATTGTTTCTCTCTGTTAGTCTGTAGATATGAACTGTATCCAAAATATAAAAAATGAAAAAGTTGTTTAATGTAATGCAGGCAGGAGGGTTAAGTCAAGGATTAGGCATGAACATGTCATATACAGAAATGTTGCTCGCTGCTGATTGTGAGGTAAAATATGTTTTGTGCTTGATATAAAAGGAAGGAGGTTAAAGAATGGCTTATCTGTGATATTATTGTGCAGGCTGCTTATTTTGGATCACCCCACACAAGCCGCTATCCTGTTGGTGCTGAGGTATGACCAGCAACCTTGAAAAGAACACACATGAACAAATATGTTAGTTTTTTTAAATCATTGTGCAATAGAAAAAAACATGCATCTTGTTAAACTAGTTGTCTCTCTGTTTATGTGCAAAACATGTGCAGAACGAGACGTTCATGATAACTGGGCGAAACTCAGACTTGAACCAACAAACTGAGATGGGGGATCCTACATCAAACAACATATTTGAAGACAATGAGAATTCAAACTGGGACAACTGCTTGTCTGATGCCTATCATCCTATACCATCTGTGAAAGCTTTGACATGGAAAGATACTGTCCCAACTCCTGGTGCAGAATTTATGGAAGCTCTTGGGATGTGTGACAATGACAATGTCATTGATGATGATCCGCTGAGTGATGAGTCGAACGATGAAACAACTGCTTTCGATAATGTGCTTGCGGTCTCTGAAGAATGCGCTGATGTAGTTGTTGTTGAGGATGAGATTCAGCAGACTGAAAATGCAGCAATGGACAATGATCATGTGAGACTGACCCCAGATGACATAGACAACTTTCTTGAGGAAGATGGTATTGCTGCAGAACAGACTTCAAGCCAACAGGTCAGAAGCCTACATGTGCCACAGATGGGCATGGTATTTGACACGTCGAATGCAGCCCTAGTGTTTTACAACCAATATTCTTCCATCAGTGGATTTGCTGTGAGAAAAGCATCAAACTACCGTGGGTAAACTATCCCAGGAGGCGGTGAGTCTCGGTGCATCTTCAGATGCAACAGGGCGGGAAAGGTACTTGATGAGGAGCAAAAAGAGGCCCAAAGGAAAAAAGGCAAGAAAAACGGCAAGAGAAAACTGGCAGGGTACCACCAGAGAAGACAAGGAAAAGGAGGAGGAATGCTATTGACATAACAGGTTGCCAAGCTAAATTAGTTGTCTCAAAGAGGAATGACAGGTGGTTCATCACAGATATGAATCTCGAGCACAACCACGAGTTGAGTCCGCCGGAAGAGACCAAGTATTTGAGATCCCACAAACATATGACAGAGGAAGAAAAGTTGTTTGTTCGTACATTCAACTCTGTGAAGATGCCCACAAGAAAAATCATGGCCATTCTTGAATATTTACGACAAGGCCCACTACCTTACACGAAAAAGTTTGTTAGTAATGTGAGAGCATCCATGAGAAAGGAGAATAGTGGCAATGACATGATGCAACTTCTGGACTACTTTAGGGGAAGACAAGCGGATGATTCAAGATACTTTTACAAGTTCAAGGTTGATCCGAAGAACCCAAGCAAGGTCCTATGCATTTTTTGGGCAGACGGATATTCAAGGAAAATGTACTATCTGTACGGTGACAGCATAAGCTTTGACACAACTTACAAGACCAACAAATACAATCTTCCCTTTGCTCCCTTCGTTGGTGTTTCTGGACATGGGCAGAATTTCTTGTTTGCATGTTCCATCATTCAAGATGAGACGATTGACACTTTTGAATGGTTGTTTCACACATTCCTTGACTGTATGGGTGGCAAGCAACCCGCGACGGTCATCACAGACCAAGATGCATCAATGGAAAGAGGCTGTGCCTGCTGTGTTCAACCAGTCCAAACATAGGAACTGTTTGTTTCATGTCAAGAAAAAGGCAGAAGAGAAGTGTTGCAGGACTTTTGTGAGTAAAGGTGATCTCCATGCAGACTTCACTGACATTGTGCACAACTCCCTCACAGTTGTGGAATTTGAGAAGCTATGGCAAGAGATGGTTGAGAAGTATGATATTGGGAGCGTCAAATATTTCAAGATAATGTGGAAGGAAAGGAGAAGATGGGTCCCTGTCTACTTCAAGAAGGATTTTCTTCCATTGATTCACTCCACCTCTCGCAGTGAAGGCATGAACGCCATCTTCAAGGACAATGTAGCGTCAACTTACAATGTGATGAGCTTCATGACAGAATACCAAAGAATCTCAGAACGGATAGAAGACATGGAGAGGGAGCAAGACTCCAAGACTAGGACGACACAACCAACGTTTTGGGTACACAATGAACTTGAGGTACAGGCTGCGCAGATGTACAACCGGCAAATCTTTTACTTGTTTCAGAAGCAAATGAAGTTTGCTGCTAACCTCCATGTGGATGTCATCGAAAATGGCTCAAGATATGAAGTTTACAGGTCAAGGATGCTTGCTGAGAAGGATTTCAGGACGCGCCGCTATCTAGTGCTTGCAAACATCAACCATGGAGATTTTGCTTGCATCTGTGGGAAGTTCCAAAAGGACGGAATTGTTTGTGCACACATACTAAGAGTCCTTCAACAGTTGAACATATCTGAGCTACCAGAGAAGTATTATCTGGAAAGGTGGAAACCAAAGGACAGGAAGTATGTGAGGCACAAACAGTTTAATATACCAATGGAGCTGACTGAAGGAAGTCGACATATGAGGTACACACTTCTCTCCAAAATGCTGAATGAAATGGCTTCCGATGGTGCACGAACGAACGAGAAGTACTTGTTTGTGGTCAGAGAGGGTGAAAAAATATTTGTTGGGCTTGAAGAGATGACTAGAGCAGATGAGTTGAGAGAGCTTCAGGCAAAAGGGATAGTTCAACAAGAAGTCCCTGAGATACAAGTACCTCATCCTGATGGTTACGATACCTTACAAGACCCAGATGTTGCAGCTTCTAAAGGACGTCCACGTGGCCGATACCGCACAGTCAGAGAGAAGTTTCTTGCAAAAAATCATGGATGTTGCAGCCACTGTAACAGCGGGGAACACACTATAGCTACTTGTGAGAACCTGCACATTCCCAAGTCCAGGTTCCAGAAGCCAAAGGCGAAAGCAGCAAGCAAAAAAACTACAGGTTTGTTGTTCTTGGTTTCATTAATTCATTAATTAATTTCCCCGTGTGTGTGCGCCTAACAACAAATAAAAAAAAATGTTTCCCTATGTAGCAGGTGGTCCTAGTGTCGATGTTGAGAAAGAAAGTGGTGCTAAACGTCAGCGAAAGAAGGCGCCTAGCGCAGAAGTGGGAGGGATGCTCTAGTGAAAAAAGACGACATGGACAACACAAATTTGAAAAACACATTATAACTTTGTTGTAATAAAATTAGACCATGTGTTACCTGGAAAATTATGATGGCCAAGGTGAAAAGACAGGAAAATTGCTTCTCCTATTACTCCTTTGGATTTTCTAGTGTGTATTTGCAGTTGCTCTACTAAAAAATTCCGGTGCTGATTTCTTCTCCTTTGTTTCCTTTGTATTTTCCACTGCATTCACGAGGAAAAAAATTCAGAAAAATGGCAGGTGCAGGGGGGAAGAAAGAAAAATGTACGGTAAAAAAATATAAAAATGTTGAACATTTATAAATAAAAAAATTATATCACAGGGTACATAGCCTGGCACAACCGCCAGAGAGTGCAAACATTCAGAGAGTGACAATTATAGAGTGAAAAATGAGAGAGTGTAACTAGCAGAATGGGTGGATGCAGAAACTTTCACCTTGTGATAAGCAAAAAACAAAAAGAATCCTTGTGGTGTGTCTCTCTCTTCAAAAATAACATGAAGTTGACTTCTATAAGTAGTAAAATTGAGAAGAAGCAATGAGAAAAAAACTATACGAATTGAAGCAACACCTACCGATTACCTGCATCCCTTCCTTCATTCCTTTTGTTGATGTAGATGACAGAAACTAGTTGGACAGAAAACACATTGAAGAATTGTATTGGTTTAACACATAAAAATGGTGCCCCCAGGAAAACAAAAAAAGGACAAATAAAGTGAGAGTAAAACGAAAATTGCTTTGGGAAGCAAAGATAACTCTTTTTGTGACCAGAATATATTGCATGGACGGTAGCACATATTGTTTACACAGACAAGGAGTATTGCCCTTTCCAAAGTATTTGTAGTAGGCTTGCTAGAACAAACAAATAGAAAGAAGAATCTAAAAAAAATCCTATGTAGTTGGCTCTTCATTTGGTTGTCTCTTGAGGACAGTTTGGTTACTCGTTTCTGGTTGCATTGAACTTGGTTGTGTTTTCGCCTGTTGACATAAAAAGAGAGACAATCTATCAGTAGCACCAGGAAAAAAACATTGCCTTCTTTTTAAGTGATGTGTGGCTGTATATGAAAGTAGTGTATGCTTAAGTATAACAGGAAAACAGAAAAGTACCCAATTAGCGCCATTTGAAATTCTTGACAAGTCTTTTGGCTTCTTCGTTGGTGTTGTATGTGCTGAATAGAATGTCGACAGCGAGTCTTACTCTCGCATCCGCGACATCACTCATCTTAAAAACTCTTTGCATGGGGTTCCTTGAGGCCCATGTTTGCATCCACTTCAAAGCAAAAATCCCGCAAGCATCTCTGTTTGGTTACAGACAAAAAAAGAAAGAGAATTTAAAAGTGGTGATATTAAGAGGACGAAAAAAGTAGGTATGTTAGTATGGCAAGTTTTCTTCGTACAGATTGTTTTACCTTCCAATTTGCTTTGGCATATTTGGGTAAACTATATCATAATTCCTTAACCCAATTCTTCTCTGATTCGACTCTTCCCAAGTTTTGATAAAAAAATTTACCTGCAAAAAATGAAAATTGTTAAGAAAAACACAAGAAAATGATTAGTTGTTACTCTCGCTCACCTCTTTTGTCATGTAAAAAAATGCAAAAAGAGAGAAAAGTTGTCATCACCATCATATCTCTTATCTGCATGTGGTAGGGCAAGTTCCCTTCGTATACTGAATCAAGAAAAATAAACTTTCTTGCAACAATATCAACGACAAACAAAAACCAGTGCTCCCTATGAATTGAATGGAAGAAGAGCTGCATTTTTAGTGACAGTTTGTAAGAAAAATGAAAAGCAATTGAACACATGTAATGCACAGAAAACCATAAAACAAAAAAGGGGATGGTGAGGGGGAATACATACACGGTCGCTTTCATGTAGGGCGAGAGCTTTTCCTGCTCCATCAAAGGTAATAAGTGCTCTATTCCTCATAGCCAACCTTGCTCCCTCGTTTCCCCACTTCTCAAGAAAGTACTCCTTGAAAAACAGAAAAAGCCATTAGATGTAAGTGCTGAGTGTACTAAGCTAGGGTAGTGTTTGTCCTCATTAGCCTTTCTACTCACAGAGACTGTGCTGAAGAAGTAATGCTTCTTTGACTGTCTTGGGTGGTTATACTCCTGCTTTGTGGTTTGTATTGATTTCTTGCTCGGGAGCGCGAGTGCTACAGTACACCAGCGGCTAACGAGACCGAGCGTGAGTGTTTTTTGAACCCCCCTCTACGTTGCACACGGGCCTCCTTTTATATGCTCAAGGGGTCACCGACAGGTGGCAACGGAGGTAAAGGGTAAAAATGGAAAGGTGCTGCGTAGGTACAGCTACCTGCTACAGTGTATCATACCTAACCCTGACGGCAGGGGACAAGGGCCTTAAATGCCCGTCTGTGTCGCCTAAACAGTGCAAAAAGGACCGTCAGGGGCGCCACCGCTCGCCACGATGGCAAACTTGTCAGCGCCGCTTGCCACCGCAGCGCACCGCAAGCTGCACAGCCTTCCGCCACGTACGCCTGGAGGGGTCCCAGAGCGACACGTTGGTGGATGTGCTGGAGCGCGGGCACAGTGGTGTCTGCGGCAAGCGCCTTGCCGCGGTTGTTGTCTTGTCGCGTCCGGGAGCTTGTCGCTCACCGGGCCTTGCCGGGACGCGTGGTGCGCCGCGACAAGTTCCTTGAAATGCCTTGGGTGGCCTTCCCGACAAGCTCCTCTTGCCGGGGTCTTGGGATACTTTTGTTAGCCTTCCCGGCAAGCTCCTCTTGCCGGGGTCTTGTCTTCTTGGCTTGGACACTTTGTTCTTGAATGGCTCCAAAGGAACCACGGAGGACCTTGGCGGTCACCCGGCAAGCCTTGCCGCGGGATGCTGCGACTGCCCGTGCACAAGTTCGGGATACTAGGGTACCCCTACTCTAGTACACGACAGGAGCCCCCGGGCCTGGGCCATACACGGTGCCGAGCGCTGTTGGGCCAGGCCCAAAACAGGGCACGGGCACGCGCGGCCTAGGTTACGCCGTATCTCACTCCGTATCCACCGCGCCCTCCCCGAACGGCACGCGTTGAATGCGGCGTCGTGGGAGAGATCGTGGGTGGTTTCTTTATTCGGAAATGCGGAACGTCCGCCCCCTCCCTCTTTATAAGCAGGGGAAACAGGGGCAGTTCGCCCATTCGCCCGTTGCGTTCCAATCTCAGAAATCTCCGCCGCTCCCTCGCCTTCCCAAAGCTGAGAGAGAGAAGAGCAGCGCTCCGCCCCCCATCGCCACCAGCTCCACCAACGCCGTCGACCTCCTCCACTACTTCCGCCATGGCTCCAAAAGCCGACAAGGGGAAGGTCATGAAGTCGACCGAGGCGCAGCGGCTTGCGGCGCTGCGAAAGGAGCGGGCAGTCTTCCCCCCCAAGCTTGCGCGAAGGAGCTGAGGGAGAACTACTACCTCTTCTGGTCGCGGAGACGCGAGCGCATCCGCGCGCACGAAGGTACTCCCCGCCGCCGCTTGGAAGAAGGCCCCAAATGGATACCCCTTCTTTGCTCTGTTCTTCTACTGCGGGCTCTGCCCGCCTTTCTCTGATCTTCTGCGACATCATGAATACCTACGGATTCCACCTCCTTGACTTCACCCCCAATGCCGTTCTGACCATGGCAGTTCGCACATCTCTGCGAAAACTTTGTCGGAGTCCTTCCCAACGTAGCCCTCTTCCGCCACTTCTTCATACCCCGAGTAGAGAGAGGAGAATCTCTATCCGGCGGAATCGCCTGGATCTCAAGGGCCGGCAAGAAGGAAACGTATCTGGAGGGAGAATTCCGCGGCAAGTGGGAGGAGTGGAGGGCAGATTGGTGCTGGATTGACGAGGAGAGCCCGCAGCCATTCACCACCCGGCGCCGAACCCCAGTAGCACGCGGCAGCGATTGGAGTGACGTGGCCCCGGAAGACGACAGGCTGAAGATTGCCGTCACCAGGATCCTGCGTCTCAGGCTTGCCGGGCTTACTGTTGGCGCTGTTGGCGCAGACTTCCTTCGCCGCCGCATCGCCCCCCTGCAGGAACGGGGGAGGCCCACTTGGGAGTTCAAGAATGCGGCAGACATCATCAGGCTGCGGCCGGGCCTCAATTACAACTTCACAGTCCTGGAGCTCAACGCGATGCTTCAGGAGCTCTTCAAGCATGACCCCCAACATCCCGAGGTTTTCAGGTTGCCGGGGGGCGTCGTCCCGCTGTGCAACAATTCCTCGCTCGACCGCATCCATGCAATGATGCCGGAGTGCGACTCGCATGGGATTGTGCCAACTTGGCAGGAGCCTGCCAACGACGTCGTGCAGCAGTTCTTCGACGACTTGGTAGAAGTGCCAATCCGCTCCGACGAGAAGGATGGCCTCACCCGTGACACCACCGACGCAGAGATGGCGCTCATCGCCACTAGGCTGGAGGAGGCAGCGGCAGCCGCAGCCGCGGGCGAGTTTGGGTTCACGGTGGAGGAGGCAGGCGCAGCAGAGGCGGCAAGCTGTGCCGAGCGAGGGGAGCCCGCCGGCAAGAAGGAGCTTGCCGGGCGTGGCGCCGAGCCGACCGAGCCCGCCAAGGACACGAGCGGCTCGTTGGAAATCAACTCCTCTTCCACCTCGTCTTCAGACAGCCCACCACAAGTAGAGCCTCCATCTCCACCAAGAAGGCGTCTCCGCAAGGCCGGTGAGGTGGCGGAGCGGCAAGCGGGTCAACAGTCGCCACGCCGCGTGACACGCTCCACCGCGGCAAACACCGTTGCCGCGGGAGCGCCTCATGCTGCGACGGCAACTGGAGCGGAGTCTAGCCGGACCACCGCTCCAGTTCCTGCCGCTGCTCACACCGCGCCGACAGCCGGAGCGGGATCGTCTCAGACCGCCGCCACTGCTCCCGCCAAGCGACCAAGGGAAGCTTCTCCTCCGCCTCCTCGCGCCGGGCGCGCGCCGGATTTCGACTTCTCCGCGTTCAGCTCCGACGAGGAGGAAGAAGAAGAGTAAGCTTCTCTTGCTGTACTTGCATTTCTTCAATTCTTGCTGTTTGTCTTGTTCCTCACTTGCTTTTCTCTGAACTTGTTCCTCTTTAGGACTCTGGCCCAGAGAGCGGCAAATAGGGCTAAGGTTCCGGTGATCGTTATCGAGGACGAGCCCACTGCAACAACAGGTGGCGCGCCCGAGACAACCTTGCCGGACCCGGCGACTTTCCTCCAGAGCAGCCCCCGGCGACTTTCCCCCGAACAGGTGGAGCGCACATTGAAAAGCGTGCGGAAGAGCTCGGGGGTTTCCACCGGGAAGCCCTCCGAAATCTGGCGGAGGAGCGGGAGCAGCTCGCTGAAGCGCAGAAAGCCTTCCTCCTCGAGAAGGCCAAAGTCGAAGAGCGGCAGCGACTTGCCGCTGTGAAGCTAGCCGCGGAGGAGGGCGAGCTGGCGCAGCGGAAGGTCAATCTCGACGCCCACAAGGAGGAGCTTGCCGCGCGCGAGGAGAAACTTGGCGGAGCCCTCAAGCGAGCAGAGGACGCTGCCGCCGCCGCCGAGGCCGCCAAGAAGGAGTTGGAGACGATGGTCGCGCGGCTAGAAGCCGATCTTGCCGAGAAGGGCAAAGAGCTCAGCGCCGCCAAGGTCTTCAACATGGATCTTGAGTTGAAGCTAACCACTTTGACCAAGACTCTGGATAGCGCCAAGAAGCGGGAGGCGGCCTTGAAGGAGGAAATCAAGGCCGACAAGGCGCTGCTGGAGAGTGCTGCCGCCGCCCAGAACGCCTTCAGGGAGACTGTGACGCACTGGAAGGAGAGTCTTGTGAATACCGCCACAGACATCGACAAGGAGCTGGCGCAGCTGGGGATGGAAGATCTCGGGTATCCCTCCGACGACAACCTCCAACCCAGCGCCAAGCTCGTCCTGTTCTTCAAGGGCGTGGCGACGGCCCTTCAGCGGCTCCGGGAAAGGATCCCCAAGTAGCTGGCCGACGAGTCGCACAAGATCTGCGCGGGAGCTCTTCAGAAAGTGTTGATGAAGGTGGCCTTCCGCAATCCGGCCCTCCGCCTCACCAACATCCTCAGGACCTTGCCGCCGGAAGCTGATCTGGAGGAGCTCAAGGCCCTTGTCGCACCCATTGTGGACAAGGTGAGCGGGATCAAGAGGGTCGAAGGCAATCGCGTAGATTAGGCCGCCCGTTTCTTCTTTCCTTGTCGCTGTTTATTATGTCATGAAAACAATCTGTTAGAGCTGCGACAAGCTATCTTTGTAATATAGCTTTGTTCTATGGAATGATTGCAATGTTATTCCCTTTACTTGATTCCTTCCTTTGTATGTTTTTTTACCCTACGCTTTTAGGGAACTTGCCGGTGCAGGCACCAGAGCCGCGAGCGCTGAGTGCGGGACGTCAGCAGCCTGCTGGTGGTGCCGCTACTGACAAGAAACCTTGTCGCAACTAGTTGCAGCTCACTTAAGTTGCTGAGCGAACTCGAAACAAAGTAAGGGCGCTAGCGGCTCACTTAAGTTGCTGAGCGGACTCGAAGCATAGTAAGGGCGCTAGCAGCTCACTTAAGTTGCTAAGCGGACTTGAAGCAAAGTAAGGGCGCAACTAGCTACGAGTTGGTTCCTCCGCGCAAAGGTTTTCCATACAAAGTGCGGTCGTTCAAGGGAGATAACTTAAAATTTAAAAAATTTGATTGCTCAAACTTTGGCAACTTAGCTTTTCTGTTGTTTGCTTCCTGGCAAGGCAAAACTTTTCTTGAACGACGCCTGGTCCATACCATCGTCTTCTCCTTCCCCCCCGGCAAACTTGTGGGTGAGGGGAACCTTCCTTTCAAAAGAAAGAAGAGACAATACAGATATGGGCCTTCACGACTCGTTATTGCTTACCGTGGGGTAGGTGCTGCACAAAGTGTCAGATCATATATGCCAAAAATAGAAAGCATGAAATCGACAAAATGTGCGAAGCACATGAGCTTTACTTATGCACGGGGTCTGCACCCGGCTTTGTACAAAGGATTACATGCAACAGCGGCAAGACTTGTACAAAAGGTGGTTGTCGGAACAGGTTCCGACAACCGCGCCTTACGGGTAAAACTTACGAAGATGCTCAATGTTCCAGGAGTTGCTCACCGGAATGCCATCTTCGGTCTCAAGGCGGACAGCGCCAGGCCTAGTGACTCGTTTCACCCGGTAAGGGCCTTCCCACTTCGGCGTCAACTTGTTGGAATTCTTGGCGGACTGAACTCACCGAAGAACAAGGTCGCCTTCCTCGAGACTTCTGGCATTAACTTTGCGGCTATGGTAGCGGCACAAAGCTTGCTGGTAGCGAGCAGCTCGCACAGCAGCTTGAAGACCATCTTCCTCAAGGAGCAGCACGTCATCTTGTCGCAGCTGCTCTTGCTCAAGCTCATCATAAGCGAGCACTCGAGGTGACCCGTATACGAGTTCCGTGGGGATAACTGCCTCTGCTCCATAGACTAGAGCGAAAGGTGTCTGGCCAGTGGATCGATTTGGCGTCGTCCTGATCGACAAAAGAACCACTGGCAGCTCCTCGATCCAGTTTCTTCCGCACTTGTGCAGCCTATCGAAGGTTCTGGTCTTGAGCCCGCGCAGCACTTTAGCATTTGCCCTCTCCACTTGACCGTTGCTTCTCGGGTGAGCAACAGAAGCGAAGCAGATCTTGGCGCCAAGATCTTGGACGTATTGCATGAAGGTGCGGCTCGTAAATTGTGTACCGTTGTCGGTGATTATCCTGTTAGGGATCCCAAAGCGGCAAACAATCGACCTGAAGAACTTGACTGCTGACTGTGCTGTCACCTTTCTCACTGGTTCCACTTCCGGCCACTTTGTGAACTTGTCGATTGCAACGTACAAGTACTCAAAGCCCCCGACAGCTCAGGGAAAGGGGCCGAGGATGTCGAGCCCCCAGACCGAAAATGGCCAGGATAAAGGGATCGTCTGGAGAGCTTGAGCTGGTTGGTGTATCTGCTTGGAATGGAACTGGCACGCTTCACACTTGGTTACTTGTGCAGTTGCATCCTGGAGGGCTATTGGTTAGAAGAAACCTTGCCGGAATGCTTTGCCGACAAGTGCTCTTGCGCCAATGTGGTGACCACATATGCCTCCATGTATCTCTGCCAACAGCTTTTGTCCATCTTCCCGGTGAATACACTTCAATTTCACGCCGTTGAGTCTTCTTCTGTACAGTGTCTTGTCGACAAACTGGTACATACTTGACTGCCGGGCTACTCTTTTCGCTTCTTCCTGCTCTTCGGGAAGTTCTCCTGTCTGAAGGAAACGGACAATCTGCTGCGCCCATGCTGGAGCTTGTGGCTCAACAACAAGGACTAAAGGCAAATTTGCGGCTGCGGGACCGTCCGCTTCGACGGCAAGAACCTGCGGGTCTGCCGGAGCTTGACGTTCCCCGGCAAGCTTGCCGGAGCAAAACTTGTCGGGAGCTTCTGCTTCAACGGAACAAACCCTGGGGTTTGCCGGAGCAGACTGCTCCTCAGCGCTTTTGGCGTTGATCTTGGGGACTGCTGCGGGAACGTCCGCTTCTACGGCGAGAACCTGCCGTTCTGCCGGAGCGTGTCGTTCCCCGGCAAGCTTGCCGGAGCAAAACTTGTCGGGAGCTTCTGCTTCAACGGAACAAACCCTAGGGCTTGCCGGAGCAGATTGCTCCGCAGCGCTCTTGGCGTTGATCTTGGGGACTGCTGCGGGAACGTCCGCTTCTACGGCGAGAACCTGCCGTTCTGCCGGAGCGTGTCGTTCCCCGGCAAGCTTGCCGGAGCAAAACTTGTCGGGAGCTTCTGCTTCAACGGAACAAACCCTAGGGCTTGCCGGAGCAGATTGCTCCGTAGCGCTCTTGGCGTTGATCTTGGGGACCTTCTTGGCGGCGGCTTCGGGGAGCTCTGCCGGCAAATAGTCACCAGAAACCAACTTCCTCTTCTTGCTCTGTCCAGTTGATGGCGTCACGGACGGTTGAGTCAGCTTGAGCACAAAGATCCCTGGTTCCACAGGTAACTTAAGTGCGGCGCACTTTGACAGGCCATCTGCAATGGCGTTCTGAGCTCTTGGAACATGTTCCATTTGTAGGCCGTCAAAGTGTTCTTCTAGTTTTTTCACTTTGTCGACGTAAGCTTCCATCAACGGACTCTGATAACTCTTGTTTACTTGGCGGACGACAAGCTATGAGTCACCCCTGACAATGAGCTTCTTGATCCCAAGGTCTGCCGCGATCCGGAGACCGGCAAGCAAGCCCTCATACTCTGCAGTATTGTTTGTTGCTTGCTCCTTGGGAAAGTGCATCTGGACTACGTACTTGAGGTGCTCTCCGGTGGGTGCGACAAGCAGCACACCAGCGCCGGCGCCTTGCAGCGAAAAGGCACCATCAAAGTACATCAGCCACACTTTGCTTGCTTCCTTGTCGGGGATGCTCGTTTCTGGAATTTCTTCCTCTGGTGTTGGCGTCCATTCTGCTATAAATTCTGCCAATGCTCTGCTCTGGATAGTTGAAGTACTTTCAAATTTGAGGCCAAAGCTTGACAGTTCCAGTGCCCACTCAACAATCCTGCCTGTCGCTTCTGGATTCTGCAGTATCCTCTTCAGCGGAAAGCGAGTGACAACTGTGATCTCATGTGCTTGGAAGTAATGGCGCAGCTTTCTCGAGGCCATGAGAAGGCCGAAAAGCAATTTCTACACGCCAGAGTACCTTGACCTAGCCCCCTGCAGAAGGGAGCTGACAAAGTAAACTGGGCGCTGCACCATTTTCTTCTGTATCTCTTCTCGCATCTGCGCAGATTTATCTTTGTCGGGACCAGAGCTTGTCGGGGGAGCGCCCTGCTTGTCGCTGGATGCGCTTGCCGTGGTTGCTGGCTCATCGTCTGCCTCCCTCTCTGCTACTAACGCAGCACTAACCACTTGATTGGTTGCCGCTATGTACAGCAGCAACTTCTCTTGTGGCTTAGGTGCGACAAGTATTGGAGGGGAGGACAGGTACCTCTTCAAGTCTTGCAGCGCAGCCTCCGCTTCCGGAGTCCATCTCATTGGACCTGCCTTTTCAATAATTTGAAAAAGGGCAGGGCGCACTCAGCAGACCTAGAGATAAACCTGCTGAGAGCAGCCACGCAACCGGCAAGTCTTTGTACATCTTTGACGCGCTTGGGTACTTCAATCTGCTCAATGGCCTTGATCTTGTCCGGATTGGCTTCAATTCCCCGCTGAGACACGAAGAACCCGAGAAGCTTGCCGGAGGGGACTCCAAACACACACTTCTCGGGGTTGATCTTGAGGCTGATCTTGCGCAGATTTGCAAAGGTCTCGTCTAAATCTTGGATCAAAGTTGCTCTGTCCTTGCTCTTGACCACTATATCATCCATGTATGCTTCCACATTTCTGTGTATTTGCGGCGCAAGAGCGACATGAACTACCCTTGCAAATGTTGAACCAGCATTTTTTAATCCGAAAGGCATCCGTATGAAACAGTACGTGCCACATGGAGTAATAAATGCGGTTTTCTCCTCATCTTCTTCTGCCATGAAGATTTGATGATATCCTGAATATGCGTCAAGAAATGAAAGCAAATCACATCCGGCTGTGGAGTCAACAATCTGGTCAATGCGTGGCAAAGGAAATGGGTCTTTGGGACAAGCTTTGTTAACATCGGTAAAATCGATACAGAGTCTCCATTTCCCGTTTGCCTTGCGCACGACTACAGGATTGGCCAACCACGTAGGATGGAGCACTCCACTGACAAGGCCTGCTGCTTCCAGTTTCTTGATCTCTTCTGCAATAAATTCTTGGCGCTCCACTGCCTGCTTCCTGACCTTCTGCTTGACGGGCCGCGCATGAGGACAAACGGCAAGGTAGTGCTCAATCACTTTCCTGGGAACACCGGGGATGTCAGACGGTTGCCACGCAAACACGTCAACATTCGCCCGCAGGAAAGCAACGAGCGCGCTTTCCTATTTAGGGTCGAGAGTGGCACTGATGGTGAAGGTACCACCAGTGCCGTCCTCCTTGGCGGACACCTTCTTCGTCTCTGGCGGAGCTACCATCGTCTTCTTACACTTGCCGGTGGAGCTCGATGGTGCGTCCTCGACGGCAGCGCAGCACTCCGAAGAGGTGCGCTTGCCGGAGTGGGCATCAGAACTCTTGCCGGACTTGATCTTCTTCCCCCCGGGAGCTTCAGCAGCAAGTGACTTGTGATCTGCTGCGGCTGCTGCTTCCCGGTAGATCTTGTCGGCACAGATAAGAGCATCCTTCTTGTCGTCGGGGACAGAGATGACGCTTATCGGGCCTGGCATCTTCAGCATGTTATATGCGTAATGAGAGGCTGCCATGAACTTGGTGAGTGCTCGACGGCCAAGTATACCATTGTAAGGCAATGGAATATCGGCAACGTCAAATGTGACCCTCTCAGTCCTGAAGTTCAGCTCGCTGCCAAATGTTACTGGCAGCGTGACTTTCCCCTTCGGCTTGCTCCTTCCCGGGTTGATTCCTTGGAATGTGCCGGTCTCTTTGAGCTCGCTGTCAGGGATCTGGAGTTTTTGGAGCACAGCGGAGGAGATCAGGTTCAAGCCGGCCCCGCCGTCAACTAGCATCTTGGTGACCTTGAGGTTGCGGATAGTTGGTGAAACCAACATCGGCAAACACCCGACTGCAGTTGTGCGATCAGGGTGGTCCTCAATGTCAAAGATGATAGGCGTGCTGGACCACTTCAGAAGCTTGCGCGATTCGATGGGTGGTTCTGCTGCATTGACTTCCCGCACCCACTGTTTGAGTTGGCGGTGCGAAGCATGCAGAGAAGCACCACCGTCAACGCACAAGACCTCTGTGGCTTTCTGAAACTCCTGCTCACTGGTCTCAACATCATCCATGTCTTCGTCGTCATCGTCGTCTTCATCGTTGTTGCGGCCGCGGGGAGGTCTGTCTCCTTGCCGCTGCTTGGCCTTGCCGCGGCGTCCTCCCCGGCCGGCGCGCTTCTTGCCGGATTCTCCAGCACCTCCTTGGGCCCTCTCCTTGTCGCGTCGCTTGTACTCAGCTTTTTGCAGCTTTGGAGGTCATAGCCCTTGGTTCGGTGAATCCTGCAGTATTGCTTGTCGGAGCCGTCCTGCTTGTCGGCGACCGCCACAGCTTGGCAGTTGGCGCACGCGGCAATCTCCTTGCCGGAGATACCAACCTTGGCCTGCTTGGCGCCACCTTCGTTGCTGGACTGCTTAACGACTAGCACCCCTTTGCCTTTCTTCTTCCTGTTCCGCCGCCGGTTTTTCTTTGCCGGGCAGCATCCTCGCTGTCAGATCCTTCTGCTCCTGCATTCTCTCCGGGGAGTCTCCTCCCTTCCTCAGCGCGTGCACACTTGTCGGCCAGGGCATATAGCTCACTGACGTCTCTGATCCTGCACATCGCCATCTCCTCCCGCATCCTGCGGTTACGCACGTTCTGATGAAATGCGCTGATGACCGCGGCAGGGTGGACGTCTGGGATGTTGTACTGTACACGGCTGAACCTCTGAATGTACTTGCGCAGGGGCTCTCCTTCCTTCTGGACGAGCAGATGAAGATCACTCTCTTGGCCATGAGGTTTGTGGCCGCCTATAAAGGCGCCGACAAACTGATGGCATAGATCTGCCCAGGAGGATATGGAGTTGTCCGGCAAGTGCATGAGCCAGGACCTGACGTTGGGCTTGAGCACCAACGGGAAGTAGTTGGCAAGGATCTTATCGTCCCGACCCCCAGCAGCCTGCACCGCGATGGTGTAGATGCTGAGGAACTCCGACGGATGCGACTTGCCGTCGTACTTCTCTGGCACATCTGGTTTGAAATTCTTCGTGCTGGGCCACTGGACTTGCCGCAGCTCACGAGTGAACGCAGGGCAACCTACCGCGTACGGCAAGTCGCCTGGTTCCCCTGGCGCATGCATGTCGACAGAGGGCCCAGCGCGCTGGTCTGATTGACGTCGCGCTTCTCTTCGGCGCTCGATGCGAGTACGAGCGTCTTCTTGTTGTCGTTCTTGAAGAACTTGGCGCTGATCGCGGCGAGCTCGCGGATCTGATGACCCGGTGGAGTCGCTGTCGAGGTGGATCCGGCGAGTCAGCGATCTTGGCCTTCGGGGCGGAGAGTGCACAGAGGTTGCACCCCCGCCGGTCTTGTCGCCACCGGCTCGTGCCTGGCTGACTTGCCGCGGCTGCGACGTGCTCGACTGCCGTGGAGTGTCGCCGTTGGCGAAGCCGAAGAGACTCTGGATGGTAGCCCTCCAGTCGTCGATCTTGTCTGCCGTTGGAGGGTAATCTAGGAGCAGCTGAGCTCGCGCCAAAGCTTCTGCTGCAGTGGCGGGTGGCGGTGGCAAACGGTGCGAGGAGCAGGATGTGCTCGGACTTCTAACCACGTTAGAAGGAGCAGTATTCCGTCTAGGCGACCGTGTCTCGCTCGCGCCAGCATGTTGGCGTGCATGGTGGTCCTGAGCGCTCCGAGATCCACCAGCTCGATCTTGATCTAGCAAACGCATGGTACCGTGAGTACCATGACGCTGCCGGTCCCGCGCCTCCTGAGACGGGCGCGGTGCATGTATGGACGCCGAGGTCTTGGAGTGCGCCTGGTCGTTGTGGGAGCCGGCTACGCCGCCGATGGGCAGCGCAGCCTTGTCCTTGGACCTGGCAGCACCGTGAGCTCCCTCGTCGACGCCCGTTCTTCCGCCGGCGCCTGCCCCATCAGCCGTTTGCTCCGGCGATGGTGGGTTCGGCGCAGACGAAGCAGCCGCCTCCGAAACCTTCTTCTTCGGCGGCATGTCGATGAAGATGATGAAGATCTAACTCGCGAGAACGCCGGATCTGGTTCACACAACTTCGACGCCCCCCTACCTGGCGCGCCAAAGATGCCGGGGTACTGATCCACGGGCACCTATGGGACCGGCGGAGCGGGTCCCTTTCGGTTCGGCGGGGGCGGAGATCGTGCAAAGAGCAAATCGAGGCGATGCACGCGAGCGATTTACCCAGGTTCGGGCCGCACGAATGCGTAAAACCCTACTCCTGCTTTGTGGTTTGTATTGATTTCTTGCTCGGGAGCGCGGAGTGCTACAGTACACACCTGCGGCTAACGAGACCGAGCGTGAGTGTTTTTCGAACCAGCTAACCCCCCTACGTTGCACACGGGCCTCCTTTTATATGCTCAAGGGGTCACCGACAGGTGGCAACGGAGGTAAAGGGTAAAAATGGAAAGGTGCTGCAGTAGGTACAGCTACCTGCTACAGTGTATCATACCTAACCCTGACGGCAGGGGACAAGGGCAATAAATGCCCGTCTGTGTCGCCTAAACAGTGCAAAAAGGGACCGTCAGGGGCGCCACCGCACGCCACGATGGCAAACTTGTCAGCGCCGCTTGCCACCGCGCACCGCAAGCTGCACAACCTTCCGCCACGTACGCCTGGAGGGGTCCCAGAGCGACACGTTGGTGGATGTGCTGGAGCGCGGGCACAGTGGTGTCTTGCTATGGCAAGTGCCTTGCCGCGGTTGTTGTCTTGTCGCGCCCGGGAGCTTGTCGCTCACCGGGCCTTGCCGGGACGCGTGGTGCGCCGCGGCAAGTTCCTTGAAGTGCCTTGGGTGGCCTTCCCGGCAAGCTCCTCTTGCCGGGGTCTTGGGATGCTTTTGTTAGCCTTCCCGGCAAGCTCCTCTTGCCGGGGTCTTGTCTTTTTGACTTGGATACTTTGTTCTTGAATGGCTCCAAAGGAACCACGGAGGACCTTGGCGGTCACCCGGCAAGCCTTGCCGCGGGATGCTGCGACTGCCCGTGCACAAGTTCGGGATACTAGGGTACCCTTACTCTAGTACACCGACACGGAGTGAAAGAAAAATTATGGTTAGTTAGTGCGACATGCAGAAAATTTCCTTTTAAAAACACAGAGAACTGAAAAAAGACACAAAAAAAGGTTTGGTTGGATGTTTTACCGCTAGCCCATCGGTGATTAAGAATAGTGTCAAAACACTAGCGTATAAAAAAAAGCAAAAACTGTAAACAGTAGTAAAAAAATAATAGTCAAAACAGTACTATGGAGCACCTTCTTGTGCTGTTGTGATGAACTTTCAGGGGCAGCAATGTTGGAGAAATCCATTGGTGAGTAACAAATTTTTGCATTGTCCCAAGTGGTCGTCGTGTGTGCAACAGGAGATGTCTGTTTGGTGTGTTGGCAAAATAAAATTAAAAATGTCAGTTGCTTTGTATCAAACAATTACATGAAAAAAATGATTTGACTGAAATAAAACCAAATACATACCAGGTCAATAATGCCATCAATTCCTTGGAGAAAGTCTCTTGACTTGCATAAATCTCTTGATACCGGCTCTCCCTGTGCACACTGTACAGAGAAATTCCCTTGCAGTGTTTCGTCATCCTTCACAAAAACCAGAAAGGTAAATTGTTAGTTCTTCCTATACTGATAAACATAATTCCAGGTCAAAAATGTATTGTTTTGTAATAAGCTTGTGCATAAAAACCAGATACACCTATGAGCAGTATCCCTTGACTCCTTCGATGATTGTGTTTCCTTCTGTTCTTCTTTTAGCATTCTGCCAAATAGAGAAAACTTTGAATGGGTGATTATGTAGCGCAACTAAATAAAAAAACTAACAATGAAAAAAATGATTTGAGAATGGACAAAAGAAAACAAAACCTCGATCTTGGCGTTGTATGTTTTGGTATCCATCCATATTGGTCGCCACAAGTCTGGCTCTAATATTTCATTCCCGCAATCATCAACATCTTCAAGAATCCTAAACGTTGGTATGCTATCATCCTCAAAGAAGTATTTCCTCCTTGCGATGTCCAAGGGATGCAAAAAGTCCTGTGGACTTTTCCCTTTTAAATCGGGCATTCCCGGGTTATTATCTGTGAGGGAGAAAAAAATCATAATGTGGTGGAAGCTTGATGTGTCACTGGGGAAATCTTAACAAAATTTATATATGTTAAAAAGGAAAAGACAAGTACTACTTGTTGGTGGCAAGTTTATATCTATGTCCAGTTCCTTCTCCTCCTCCTTGTGGTCTCTACCTGAAATTCATATTGATTTGATTGTTTAGGAAAAGAAACAAAAATGTGTATTAAAAAATCACTGTAGTTGGCATGGGCATGGTTGAAAGTTTTGCAAACCGAAAAATAAATGGACCTTTGTGGATGTTTCCTTCTTCCTAACCCAATGTAGGTGTGTTCCCTTGCTTGCCCTCAAGATGATCTGTAGAAGTATTGTGAAGAGTTTGCTATGTTGAAAAAAAAGCTCAAGTCAGCTCTGTATATAATAAAAAAGGACTTGTTCACAAAAAATGGGGGAGTGCTTTTGGTATAAAAATAAAAGTGTGTACCTCTGTATGAACAACATTATCTTGAAAACCTAAGAAAGATGGTGGTACGTGTTCATTGTATTCCTGCCTTGAATGGATGTCTCGAGCTGTAGTATCCAATACACTTGCAAGATTAGCTGCTAACATGTAACTCAGGCTCGAACTCTTTTCTGGTCCATTGTTTTCACTAATATCTTGTTCCTGAGTGGGTTCATGTATCTTTGCTTGCGTTGTTATCACCTCTGGATTGTGGATGGGTGTTCCAACAATTTCAATAGTTGATATCTGTTCAAAAAAAGGCCATTGGGTGTGCAAAAGCTGTTAGTTAACAAAAAAGCGGAACAAATAAATAAATTCAGAAAATGTCAAATGACCTCTACAGCTGGCTCAACAACTTTATTGCGTTCGACATGATTTGACAGGGCTATCGGTGTTGAAAATCCTTCTCCATTCTCAACTCCATGGAAAATTTCCTACCGGGTTGGTGAAACAGTGGATTAACACAAGAAAAAAGAATGTAAAAACCACATAAGAAAACCAGAGAAAAAAAACAGTTGTTAATGGGCCACAAAATAACAAAAACCTTGATTTTTTCTTGGACCACTGCTTTCTGAACTGCTGAGGTTGTGGACTCCTGTGATGTTCTTTTTGTTCTCTTCTTTGTCTGACTATGATCTGAGAGCACATAAATAATTATTTTCTGGCTTGACAACTTGATAGTTTCTTCTGAGCCACTCAATGAAGAGGAGATGATGTGCAGTGTATCAAGCAACACTTGCTTTGCTATCAAACATGTTCTCAAGTTCTCATCCTTCATGCGCTCCTGGAAATTAAGAAAAATATCTTCCTTGACCTGAAAAAAAAATTATTGGACAAAAAACTCAAATAAGAAAAAGAGGGAAAAATTAGTTTGCTTGATGGTGCATGCTACTGTGTCCAAAAAGGTATTTCATATTTTACATTATCTGGAAAAGAGTTCCCTAAAACCCTTTCAATAGCTTTTATTATGTTTGAATTTTTTGCAGTACTGGCCCATGCAGCATCTTTCTCTGCGTAGCATGTTTCCACCTCATGTTTTATCTGATTAAAAAAGGGAAAAGGAAGAAAAATGGTCTTAGTTGTGGAACGATGTAAGAAAAAAAGGTGAGCACAAAAACAGAGAGTTATAAGGGTCTCATATCACTTAGGAAAAATGGATCTTACTTCCAGAGCTTCGTATAGTCCATCTTTGCCAATAAGCATGTCGCTGAAGTGTTTCACAGTTTGACCTTTCCAGAAGCAAATCCTTGGCATTACTGTGGGTATGGATATAGCTCCAAAATTGTTGAAGTCTAGACAACAACCTAAATAAAGAACAAGTAGAAGCACTCTTGATTATGTTGAAAGAATGAAAAAATAACAATGATGTTGTTTAACCAATTAACCAAACAATGCATTAAAAAAGAAACGAAAAGAGGACTTACTGCCAGGTGGTATATGCAGCCACCCAATGTTGTTGTTATCTGTTTCTCCTTTTTCTTATCTTTCTGATACTTCTTTACATAACACATGCCCCAATCATGCACAAAGCTACACCGGTTGAGGTTTCTGAGATTTGATACATCCACTAGAGCTCCCATATACTTTGTGCTAGGTTTGGTGTTGGATGTAGGGCACAGAAATGTTGCAAGGGCAACTGTCAAGAAGCACCGAATATATTCTTCATTTGATAATTCTTCAGTCAATAACTTGTTGCCGAAGAAATTTATTGAAGGCACTTCTGTTAGTCCAAACAAGGAGAGAAACTCTGTTTTGCCAATCTCCTCGTCGAGTGTGCTGATTGGGGTACTCCCTGTTGGTATTCCAAGCACCAAAGATACCGCTTCAGCATTGAGAGGAATATATTTGCCTCTGAGCACAATTGCTTCATCTGTCGTGCTGACATTGTCGGCGATCCACTGAGCGAATGGCCTAGGGACATGACAGTCATCAACTTCAAGCATGTATCCGAATCCAGCGTTCCTCACAAGCTCCATTCTGTAATTGCTTTTGCAAACACTATCAACTATCTTGGCAAAATAACCAATGCTAAACCTGCTATACGCACTTGCTCTTCCTTTATTCAAACATTGTTGGGCTGCTCCCATCTGAGTCCTTGACCTCTGATAATTAACCAAAGAACAAAAAGTTAAAATTTGTAACTCAGCTGTACCAAACAAAAAAGTACTTGGATGATTACACGCTACTATATAAACAAACCGATGGCGTGGTAGGTGAAAGATGTTGATAGAAATAAAAAACAATTTACCTTTCTGCTTTGCTTCTTCAAAACATTCCTCCTCTCCTGTTTCCTCACATCACTCTTTTGCAGCTGCATAGAAAGGAACAAAAAAGAAAAGTTAGGCTCTTATAGAACAGATTGTATTAAAACAAAAAAGAACTTATGATGACAAAAAAAGGCATGAAAGCGTGAAAAAAGTTTTGTGTGGTGAAAAAATGATTTACCATATTTCTAATACCATCAATCAACATTCCATCTGATGCTTCTGTTTCAGTTAAATCAATATTAGAGTCCTCAACTTCGGAAACATTGCCATGAAAAGTTTGGTCCATGTCTTAAAGGTCGATATTGCTCTCTGAAGTTTGACGGTTGGTATCTCTGTTTACATCCCCCTGTAGAAATAAACAAGAATTTTGAAAGAAAAATAGTCAACTATCAACTGAGCACAAAAAAACTATCATTGCGCGTAAAAAAAAAAGAGGATGTTAAAAATGCAACATCACACTAATATCATTATCCAACCATGATAAAAAAGAGAGATTCTGCCTGCAGTTGGATGATAAGTTACATGGATAACATATAGCCAAGCTAGAATGGATATCCAGTAAACAAATTCCAACAGGTATCAGTGGTGACATGCTACAGACCGATGTGCAGATTTGTTCCAATGCATGCAAAGTGACATTCAAAATCAAGACAGAAAAATAAACTGAAAGTGTATTGCTGCTGCTTGCAGATAACTAATTCTGAAATTGGGGAACATAACAATTAGTCAGCTAATATATCAGTGACACCCATGACAAGAATGAAACTAGCAAGATGCATATATTATACAGCCAATTAGAACACCCCAGTTAGGTTTGTTTGATTTAGTTTCAACTATAAAATTGACACTGTTTGTTATACCCGAAGCTAACTGAGAAAATAGAAGAAGCATGCATGGTCTTCCATGAATGAAAAAATTCAGTCTGTACACTGAGCATCAATCAAACAACAAAGCACAGGGGCAAAAGAAAAACTCCTGGGAGTAGTTTATAATGTGCATGAATGAACAAATTTAGTCTGTACAACAAACGCACTTTTAAATTCAGAAAAAATGAATGAAGTTCGTGTCTCCAGTACTCAAAATTTTCACCATAAAAAGCCCCTCCTAGGGAGAAACACTTAAAATCACACCACCTACCACATAACCACGGTCTAAAAAATGTTCAGAAATGCTATGCTACTCTGAATCTAACAAATTCATACTTAGTGTACAATTTCTCTAACAGATTCAGACTCTTGTCAAAATAGAAAAATCCTCACTCAATGAATTAAAATCCTCGTCCCCCTTGTTGTCCAACCACCTATTCGAACGTGACCTACACAAAAATCACCAGCGAGCCGACGCATTCTACATTCCAATTCACGGCGTAGAGTTGAACAAAGCGGAACCACAATGAAAATGGCGGCGCTGAGTTGAACAAAGCGTGAGGTGGAATTGGTCTTACTCGCGCGTGTGCCATGTGCTGTGTGTCATCGGTGCAGAGATTGGGGTCCCTGCCGATGGCGGACGGCGCGTCGCCTGCGCGGAGCTCCTTGACGGTGCAGACGGCGGGGGCCTTGTCGGGCGCGCCGAGCTCCTCGACGGTGCAGACGGCGGGGGCCTTGTCGGGCGCGCGGAGCTCATCGACGGTGCAGACGGCGGGGCCCTTGTCGAGCACGTGAAGCTGCTGTACGGTGGGGATGGCGGGCGGCTCGTCGGCGGCGACATCGCAGGCCATCGTCTTCGACGTACTCGCCCCCGTCTCTCCCCAGTTCTCTCTTCCACCGATTCAAACAGTGCTAGCCAAAAGAGACAGAAGCACAGCCACACAACCTGTGTTATCCATTGTGTACATTGGACATCTTGCACAAAAACCCTCCAAAAAAATAATAATATAGTTGAGTTCAAAAATTGACCATTATGCTCCTACAAAAAAGGTTGTTTGTGTAAAATCATACACGAGATAGTACCATGTAACAATATTTGATATTATTTTAACAAAAAATTCATGTAATTAAAATTGTATAATAATTATGTTAATAAAAAATAATTATTATACAATATTGATCACAGAAAAAAAAACTAGGGGTTAGAAAAAATAAAAATGCAATTATATTAAAAATCAATGTAGAAATCCTTTTTTTGTTACTGATTTCATGAAAAAGTACATTGTAAATTTTATTCGATCAAAAAGGGAAAAAATATGGTTGATTTCATGAAAAAGCAACTGGTTGAACCAGTCCTCAACAAACACACACAGACAAATCCAAAGCTGCAAGTCGATGCTCGGTTAGCAACTTGGGCTTGTACAAAACAAACTGCTCCCCCTCCTCTTCAGTTGCGGCTCGAAAGTAGACTTGCAAAAACTAGGAGTCCACGACAAAACACACACACACCCCTAGTTGCGAGTCGATGGTCGGCTTGCAACTAGGGTCTGTCGACAAACACAAACACTTTCCTAGTTTGCGATCCTAGTTTGCGAGTCGATGGTACACGAGATAGTACCATGTCATTTTTTTTGATATTATTTTAATAAAAAATTCATGTGATTAAAATTGATGGGGACCCCTTGACAAACACACACACACACCCTAGTTGCAAGTTGATGATTGTCTTGCAACTAGGGATCCTCGACAAAACAAACACACACATGTGCCCCCCCTAGTTGCTTGTCGATGGTCAACTTGCAACTGGGGGTCGTCAACAAACACACACCCTCCCTAGTTGCGAGTTGATGCTTGACATGCAACTGGGGATCCCTTGACAAAAAAATAGACACACACACACACCCTAGTTGCGAGTCAATGGTCAACTTGCAACTGGGGACCCCTTGCCAAAAAGACACACATACACACACACACACACCCCTAGTTGCGAGTCAATGGTCAACTTGCAACTGGGGGTTCTCAACAAACACACATACCCTAGTTGCGAGTCGATGGTCAACTTGCAACTCAGGGTTCTCAACAAAACACACACCCTCCCTAGGTGTGAGTTGATGCTTGACATGCAACTGGGGACCCCTTGACAAAAAGAGACACACACACACACACACACCCTAGTTGCGAGTCAATGGTCAACTTGCAACTGGGGACCCCTTGACAAAAAGACACACATACACACACACACACCCTAGTTGCGAACTGGGGACCCTCGACAAACACACACACTGCCCCTAGTTGCAAGTCGATTGTCGTCTTACAACTAGGGACCCTCAACAAAACACACACACAAACACACATGTGCACCCCTTAGTTGAGAATCGATGGTCGTCTTGCAACTAGGGGCTACGACAAACACAAACACCCCCTGGTTGTGAGTTGATGGTCAACTTGCAACTAGGGGCCACGATTAAAAAAAAGACACACAAACAGGCACACCCCTTAGTTGCAAGTCGGTTGTTGACATGCAATCGGGGACCCACAACAAAACTCAATAAACACGCGCAACCCCTAGTTGCGAGTCGATGGTCAACTTGCAACTGGGGGTCCTCAACAAACACACACACCCTAGTTGCGAGTCGATTATCAAACAATGCGAGTCGATGCTTGACATGCAATTGGGGACCCATTGACAAAATGACAAACACACACACACACACTCTAGTTGCAAGTCAGTTATCGACATGCAATTGGGGACCGTCGAGACACACACACACACATCCCCTAGTTGTAAGTTGATGGTCAACTTGCAACTGGGGGGCCACAAATAAAACACACATATAGACAGACACACCCCTTAGTTGCGAGTTGATGGTTAACTTGCAACTGGGGGTCCTCAACAAACACACACGCCCTAGTTGCGAGTCGATTATCGACATGCAACCGGGGACCCACGACAAAACACACACACACACACCCTTAGTTGCGAGTCGATGGTCAACTTGCAACTAGGGGTCATCAACAAACACACACATCCCCCCCGGTTGCGAGTCGATGCTTGACATGCAACTCGGGGCCCCTTGACAAAATGACACACACACACACACACACACACACACATCCCCTAGTTGCGAGTTGATGGTCAACTTGCAACTGGGGGCAACAAATAAAACACACATATAGACAAACACACCCCCTAGTTGCGAGTTGATGGTAACTTGCAACTCGGGGGTCCTCAACAAACACACACACACACCCTAATTGCGAGTCGGTTATCAACATGCAACTGGGGACACACGACAAAACACACACACATACCCCCTCTAGTTGCGAGTCAATGGTTAACTTGCAACTAGGGGTCGTCAAACAAACACACACATCTCCCTTAGTTGCGAGTCGATGCTGGAGATGCAACTGGGGACCCCTTGACGAAATGACAAACACACACACACACACCCACACACACTAGTTACAAGTCAGTTATCGACATGCAATTGGGGACCCTCGAGACACACACACACATCCCCTAGTTGCGAGTTGATGGTCAACTTGCAACTGGGGGGCCACAAATAAAACACACATATAGACAAACACACCCCCTAGTTGCGAGTTGATGGTCAACTTGCAACCGGGGGTCCTCAACAAACACACACACCCTAGTTGCAAGTCGATTATCGACATGCAACTGGGGACCCACGACAAAACACATACACACACACACACACCCTAGTTGCGAGTCGATGGTCAACTTGCAACTAGGGGTCGTCAACAAACACACACATCCCCCCCAGTTGCAAGTCAATGCTTGACATGCAACTCGGTACCCCTTGACCCCTTGACAAAATGGCACACACACACACACATCCCCTAGTTGCGAGTTGGTGGTCAACTTGCAACTGGGGGCCACGAATAAAACACACACACGCGCGCACACACTCTAGTCGCAAGTCGGTTATCGACATGTAATTGGGGACCCTCGACACACATACATACATCCCCTAGTTGCGAGTTGATGGTGAACTTGCAACTGGGGGCCACAAAAAAACACATACAGACACACACAACCTAGTTGCGAGTCGATGCTTGACATGCAACTGGGGACCCATTGACTAGACGAAGCCTAGACATCCCTTTTTTGATGATGTTCAAGCTTGTAGCAACCATATCTGGCATTTTATGTATCCATAAAAAAATTGAAAAACAAAAAAATATATTAAAATAGGTATCTATAAATGTCCCATGTGTTGTACGAAAAAAAAGTTCCAAAAATGAAAACAAAAAGTGGCACAAAAATGAAAACTAACGACCAGCATTAGATGCGGAAAAAAAAAGATAGACCGCAATAATCGCTGCCCAAAAAAAAGAAAGCCCGCAAAACAGGCGCGGCCCAAAAACAAAAAATATACACCCCGCAAAGATGGGCCAAAAAAAAAGCTCACCCCGCAATCATGCGAGCGCTGCGAGCGAGCGTTGCGATCGCTGTACCTGCGTTGAATAAAAAACAGTTAGATGTGACATCCTTAAAAAACATCTAGATGTGAATTAGTCGTCTGTCTAGGACGCATCTAGATGTGACATAATTATGTCACATCTAAGATGACGTCAGCCTGTTTGTATTCCTCCTGATCGATCTGTTTGTCTCTCGACAATTGTTTGTCCCGCGCTTCCCCCGCTTCGGGCCTGGTTATCTTGTTTCTCGCTTCCAAAGGCTGGGCCGCACCCGTGAACCTCCCGCACCCCCCTCCCCCATTCCGCTCTTTCCTGGGCCTGGTTGTTTGTTTGTTTGTGGGCTTAGTTGTTTGTTTGTAGGCCTTGTGCCAGTCCATGTCTGGGCCGGGGGTACTTTTCTTTAAAGACAAGCTTGTCAAAAAAAAGTAGTCAAAAAAGTGGGCGTTCTTTTGCCAGCTGATGATCACAGCTATCCTGCCACCCCCACCCCCCAGGTCCCTCGCCCCACCCCTCCCCGATAACCCTTACCTCTAGTCCCTCGCCTCCATCCATTCCATCCCCTTCCTTCCCCGTTCCCCTACCACAGCCGCCATGGCTGGATGAAGAACAAGCAAAAATGGAGATCTGAAGAAAAGGAACAGAGCAAGATGCAGCAGGGGACAAGAATGTCAGGCAGTGGTACCTCTTCCCATGGTTAGTTACTTCTTCCCTGATTTCCTTCTTCTGAAAACACCACCGAAAAGATCAGCGTGTTGGTTGCTTGTTCCAGTCTTCATGGAACAAGAAAAAAGATTGATTGATCTGCTGACAGAAAAGAAGATAACAGGCATGTAGATCAGTGCATAGCAATAATTGTGTCATCAGGCTTGTAGGATCAGCTAGATCCAGTGTGTGCAAGTGCGTAGATGTGCCTAGATTTCAGATAACCCAAAGAAAAGACCGAAAGAAATTAAAGAACTGGACAGCAAATCTTCCTTTATGCATTTACATTCAGGTTCTGCATGTGCATACAGTGTTTCATGAAGTTATTTCGTTTGGAAAAACAGAGTACCATTTTGTTTCTTGAACTGAAAAAAAGAACAAGTACCAATTTCGTATACAAACATATGTGTGATGGTGACTAACTAACAAGAAAAAGATGACTGCAGGTCATCAATATAACTTTGCAGAAGACACCATTGGTACACAGGCAAGTGTTTTAACTATGTTTTACCTCATGTTTATGAAATTCATATGAACCAGGAAAAAAGAGGTGGATCAAAAAATAGGTGCTTACAAAAAAATGTATTTATATTTGCAGCTTGGACAATCCCAATATCCTGGAGAATTGTTTGATCCCAGTCTATTTGGAATGCAAAACAATAGAGCAAGTTTTGTGCCGATGTTTTATCCCTACTCATTTCTTCCCCAGGTTCATGGGCATCCTTGCCCCCTGACCAAAAAATTGTACAAAAATGCTTACTATAACTGTTTGATGTTGTGTGTCAGAACTCAGAACTCAGATATTATGTTTCGTTGACTATGTATGCAGGGGATGACTTTTCGTGCTACCTCAACAAATGGTCTGGTCGGCCAGTCTGTTGGTAATTTTGCGCAGCAGCATCAGCCCCCTGTAAGTGCACCCATTTCACAAGAATGAAAATCAGTTAAAAATGTATTGTTTCTCTCCGTTATTCTGTAGAGATGAACTATATCCAAAATATAAAAAATAAAAAAGCTGTTCAATGTAATGCAGGGGCTACCTTCTGGTGCTACCTCAACAAATGCTCCCGTTGGCCAGTCTGTTGCTAATTTTTGGCTGCAACATCAGCCCCCAGTAAGTACACCCCCCTGTTCGCAAAGAAGAAGAATCATTAAATTATTTGAAAAAAATACAAAATGTATTGTTTCTCTCTGTTAGTCTGTAGATATGAACTGTATCCAAAATATAAAAAATGAAAAAGTTGTTTAATGTAATGCAGGCAGGAGGGTTAAGTCAAGGATTAGGCATGAACATGTCATATACAGAAATGTTGCTCGCTGCTGATTGTGAGGTAAAATATGTTTTGTGCTTGATATAAAAGGAAGGAGGTTAAAGAATGGCTTATCTGTGATATTATTGTGCAGGCTGCTTATTTTGGATCACCCCACACAAGCCGCTATCCTGTTGGTGCTGAGGTATGACCAGCAACCTTGAAAAGAACACACATGAACAAATATGTTAGTTTTTTTAAATCATTGTGCAATAGAAAAAAACATGCATCTTGTTAAACTAGTTGTCTCTCTGTTTATGTGCAAAACATGTGCAGAACGAGACGTTCATGATAACTGGGCGAAACACAGACTTGAACCAACAAACTGAGATGGGGGATCCTACATCAAACAACATATTTGAAGACAATGAGAATTCAAACTGGGACAACTGCTTGTCTGATGCCTATCATCCTATACCATCTATGAAAGCTTTGACATGGAAAGATACTGTCCCAACTCCTGGTGCAGAATTTATGGAAGCTCTTGGGATGTGTGACAATGACAATGTCATTGATGATGATCCGCTGAGTGATGAGTCGAACGATGAAACAACTGCTTTCGATAATGTGCTTGCGGTCTCTGAAGAATGCGCTGATGTAGTTGTTGTTGAGGATGAGATTCAGCAGACTGAAAATGCAGCAATGGACAATGATCATGTGAGACTGACCCCAGATGACATAGACAACTTTCTTGAGGAAGATGGTATTGCTGCAGAACAGACTTCAAGCCAACAGGTCAGAAGCCTACATGTGCCACAAATGGGCATGATATTTGACACGTCGAATGCAGCCCTAGCGTTTTACAACCAATATTCTTCCATCAGTGGATTTGCTGTGAGAAAAGCATCAAACTACCGTGGGCAAACTATCCCAGGAGGCGGTGAGTCTCGGTGCATCTTCAGATGCAACAGGGCGGGAAAGGTACTTGATGAGGAGCAAAAAGAGGCCCAAAGGAAAAAAGGCAAGAAAAACGGCAAGAGAAAACTGGCAGGGTACCACCAGAGAAGACAAGGAAAAGGAGGAGGAATGCTATTGACATAACAGGTTGCCAAGCTAAATTAGTTGTCTCAAAGAGGAATGACAGGTGGTTCATCACAGATATGAATCTCGAGCACAACCACGAGTTGAGTCCGCCGGAAGAGACCAAGTATTTGAGATCCCACAAACATATGACAGAGGAAGAAAAGTTGTTTGTTCGTACATTCAACTCTGTGAAGATGCCCACAAGAAAAATTATGGCCATTCTTGAATATTTACGACAAGGCCCACTACCTTACACGAAAAAGTTTGTTAGTAATGTGAGAGCATCCATGAGAAAGGAGAATAGTGGCAATGACATGATGCAACTTCTGGACTACTTTAGGGGCAGACAAGCGGATGATTCAAGATACTTTTACAAGTTCAAGGTTGATCCGAAGAACCCAAGCAAGGTCCTATGCATTTTTTGGGTAGACGGATATTCAAGGAAAATGTACTATCTGTACGGTGACAGCATAAGCTTTGACACAACTTACAAGACCAACAAATACAATCTTCCCTTTGCTCCCTTCGTTGGTGTTTCTGGACATGGGCAGAATTGCTTGTTTGCATGTTCCATCATTCAAGATGAGACGATTGACACTTTTGAATGGTTGTTTCACACATTCCTTGACTGTATGGGTGGCAAGCAACCCGCGACGGTCATCACAAACCAAGATGCATCAATGAAAGAGGCTGTGCCTGCTGTGTTCAACCAGTCCAAACATAGGAACTGTTTGTTTCATGTCAAGAAAAAGGCAGAAGAGAAGTGTTGCAGGACTTTTGTGAGTAAAGGTGATCTCCATGCAGACTTCACTGACATTGTGCACAACTCCCTCACAGTTGTGGAATTTGAGAAGCTATGGCAAGAGATGGTTGAGAAGTATGATATTGGGAGCGTCAAATATTTCAAGATAATGTGGAAGGAAAGGAGAAGATGGGTCCCTGTCTACTTCAAGACGGATTTTCTTCCATTGATTCACTCCACCTCTCGCAGTGAAGGCATGAACGCCATCTTCAAGGACAATGTAGCGTCAACTTACAATGTGATGAGCTTCATGACAGAATACCAAAGAATCTCAGAACGGATAGAAGACATGGAGAGGGAGCAAGACTCCAAGACTAGGACGACACAACCAACGTTTTGGGTGCACAATGAACTTGAGGTACAGGCTGCGCAGATGTACAACCGGCAAATCTTTTACTTGTTTCAGAAGAAAATGAAGTTTGCTGCTAACCTCCATGTGGATGTCATCGAAAATGGCTCAAGATATGAAGTTTACAGGTCAAGGATGCTTGCTGAGAAGGATTTCAGGACGCGCCGCTATCTAGTGCTTGCAAACATCAACCATGGAGATTTTGCTTGCATCTGTGGGAAGTTCCAAAAGGACGGAATTGTTTGTGCACACATACTAAGAGTCCTTCAACAGTTGAACATATCTGAGCTACCAGAGAAGTATTATCTGGAAAGGTGGAAACCAAAGGACAGGAAGTATGTGAGGCACAAACAGTTTAATATACCAATGGAGCTGACTGAAGGAAGTCGACATATGAGGTACACACTTCTCTCCAAAATGCTGAATGAAATGGCTTCCGATGGTGCACGAACGAACGAGAAGTACTTGTTTGTGGTCAGAGAGGGTGAAAAAATATTTGTTGGGCTTGAAGAGATGACTAGAGCAGATGAGTTGAGAGAGCTTCAGGGAAAAGGGATAGTTCAACAAGAAGTCCCTGAGATACAAGTACCTCATCCTGATGGTTACGATACCTTACAAGACCCAGATGTTGCAGCTTCTAAAGGACGTCCACGTGGCCGATACCGCACAGTCAGAGAGAAGTTTCTTGCAAAAAATCATGGATGTTGCAGCCACTGTAACAGCGGGGAACACACTATAGCTACTTGTGAGAACCTGCACATTCCCAAGTCCAGGTTCCAGAAGCCAAAGGCGAAAGCAGCAAGCAAAAAAACTACAGGTTTGTTGTTCTTGGTTTCATGAATTCATTAATTAATTTCCCCATGTGTGTGCGCCTGACAACAAATAGAAAAAAAATGTTTCCCTATGTAGCAGGTGGTCCTAGTGTCGATGTTGAGAAAGAAAGTGGTGCTAAACGTCAGCGAAAGAAGGCGCCTAGCGCAGAAGTGGGAGGGATGCTCTAGTGAAAAAAGACGACATGGACAACACAAATTTGAAAAACACATTATAACTTTGTTGTAATAAAATTAGACCATGTGTTACCTGGAAAATTATGATGGCCAAGGTGAAAAGACAGGAAAATTGCTTCTCCTATTACTCCTTTGGATTTTCTAGTGTGTATTTGCAGTTGCTCTACTAAAAAATTCCGGTGCTGATTTCTTCTCCTTTGTTTCCTTTGTATTTTCCACTGCATTCACGAGGAAAAAAATTCAGAAAAATGGCAGGTGCAGGGGGGAAGAAAGAAAAATGTACGGTAAAAAAATATAAAAATGTTGAACATTTATAAATAAAAAAATTATATCACAGGGTACATAGCCTGGCACAACCGCCAGAGAGTGCAAACATTCAGAGAGTGACAATTATAGAGTGAAAAAATGAGAGAGTGTAACTAGCAGAATGGGTGGATGCAGAAACTTTCACCTTGTGATAAGCAAAAAACAAAAAGAATCCTTGTGGTGTGTCTCTCTCTGCAAAAATAACATGAAGTTGACTTCTATAAGTAGTAAAACTGAGAAGAAGCAATGAGAAAAAAACTATACGAATTGAAGCAACACCTACCGATTACCTGCATCCCTTCCTTCATTCCTTTTGTTGATGTAGATGACAGAAACTAGTTGGACAGAAAACACATTGAAGAATTGTATTGGTTTAACACATAAAAATGGTGCCCCAGGAAAACAAAAAAAAGGACAAATAAAGTGAGAGTAAAACGAAAATTGCTTTGGGAAGCAAAGAGAACTCTGTTTTGTGACCAGAATATATTGCATGGATGGTAGCACATATTGTTTACACAGACAAGGAGTATTGCCCTTTCCAAAGTATTTGTAGTAGGCTTGCTAGAACAAACAAATAGAAAGAAGAATCTAAAAAAAATCCTATGTAGTTGGCTCTTCATTTGGTCGTCTCTTGAGGACAGTTTGGTTACTCGTTTCTGGTTGCATTGAACTTGGTTGTGTTTTCGCCTGTTGACATAAAAAGAGAGACAATCTATCAGTAGCACCAGGAAAAAAACATTGCCTTCTTTTTAAGTGATGTGTGGCTGTATATGAAAGTTGTGTATGCTTAAGTATAACAGGAAAACAGAAAAGTACCCAATTAGCGCCATTTGAAATTCTTGACAAGTCTTTTGGCTTCTTCGTTGGTGTTGTATGTGCTGAATAGAATGTCGACAGCGAGTCTTACTCTCGCATCCGCGACATCACTCATCTTAAAAACTCTTTGCATGGGGTTCCTTGAGGCCCATGTTTGCATCCACTTCAAAGCAAAAATCCCGCAAGCATCTCTGTTTGGTTACAGACAAAAAAAGAAAGAGAATTTAAAAGTGGTGATATTAAGAGGACGAAAAAAGTAGGTATGTTAGTATGGCAAGTTTTCTTCGTACAGATTGTTTTACCTTCCAATTTGCTTTGGCATATTTGGGTAAACTATATCATAATTCCTTAACCCAATTCTTCTCTGATTCGACTCTTCCCAAGTTTTGATAAAAAAATTTACCTGCAAAAAATGAAAATTGTTAAGAAAAACACAAGAAAATGATTAGTTGTTACTCTCGCTCACCTCTTTTGTCATGTAAAAAAATGCAAAAAGAGAGAAAAGTTGTCATCACCATCATATCTCTTATCTGCATGTGGTAGGGCAAGTTCCCTTCGTATACTGAATCAAGAAAAATAAACTTTCTTGCAACAATATCAACGACAAACAAAAACCAGTGCTCCCTATGAATTGAATGGAAGAAGAGCTGCATTTTTAGTGACAGTTTGTAAGAAAAATGAAAAGCAATTGAACACATGTAATGCACAGAAAACCATAAAACAAAAAAGGGGATGGTGAGGGGGAATACATACACGGTCGCTTTCATGTAGGGCGAGAGCTTTTCCTGCTCCATCAAAGGTAATAAGTGCTCTATTCCTCATAGCCAACCTTGCTCCCTCGTTTCCCCACTTCTCAAGAAAGTACTCCTTGAAAAACAGAAAAAGCCATTAGATGTAAGTGCCGAGTGTACTAAGCTAGGGTAGTGTTTGTCCTCATTAGCCTTTCTACTCACAGAGACTGTGCTGAAAAAGTAATGCTTCTTTGACTGTCTTGGGTGGTTATTTCTGAATAGTATGCGGCAGAAGACATTGATAACATAGGCTTCTACATGACCATTTGCATCGAAAGAGTCGCCTAGCTGTCCTAGTGATACCATTGTTCTATCAATGATCACAACCCACTTACTGCAAAGCGACACAAAAAAAAGAAAAACATAAACGTGAGACACATAAATTTTGCTTTGCTTAGTGTGAGACACAAAAAATAAAAAATGAGAGAAAAAGAGAGAGCACAAAAACCTCCTATGTGGTTCAACTTTGCTTCGAAGCAGAATTTTTTTGTGTAAATCAACCTCATGTTGCATAAGTGGCCCTCTGTCAATGTAATCATAGGGCGAGCATAGGAACTTGCTTGGATTTATGACCCTTTTTGGAGGCAAATTCTCTTTACTTCTTGAAGAACTTGAGTCACCTAAGGTGAGCTTGGTATTGTATAGCTTGTCTGATGTGTTTACCATATTACTTCATGATTCACCAAACACCCTTTCTCCAAGAATTTTAACCTCCGGAGACAACTGCAAACATGAAAAACGGAGTGCCGGGGTACTGATCCACGGGCACCTATGGGACCGGTGGACCGGGTCCCTTTCGATTCGGCGGGGGCGGAGATCGTGCAAAGAGCAAATCGAGGCGATGCACGCGAGCGATTTACCCAGGTTCGTGCCGCACGGATGCGTAAAACCCTACTCCTGCTTTGTGGTTTGTATTGATTTCTTGCTCGGGAGCGCGGAGTGCTACAGTACACACCTGCGGCTAACGAGACCGAGCGTGAGTGTTTTTCGAACCAGCTAACCCCCCTACGTTGCACACGGGCCTCCTTTTATATGCTCAAGGGGTCACCGACAGGTGGCAACGGAGGTAAAGGGTAAAAATGGAAAGGTGCTGCAGTAGGTACAGCTACCTGCTACAGTGTATCATACCTAACCCTGACGGCAGGGGACAAGGGCAATAAATGCCGGTCTGTGTCGCCTAAACAGTGCAAAAAGGGACCGTCAGGGGCGCCACCGCACGCCACGATGGCAAACTTGTCAGCGCTGCTTGCCACCGCGCACCGCAAGCTGCACAGCCTTCCGCCACGTACGCCTGGAGGGGTCCCAGAGCGACACGTTGGTGGATGTGCTGGAGCGCGGGCACAGTGGTGTCTTGCTGCGGCAAGCGCCTTGCCGCGGTTGTTGTCTTGTCACGCCCGGGAGCTTGTCGCTCACCGGGCCTTGCCGGGACGCGTGGTGCACCGCGGCAAGTTCCTTGAAGTGCCTTGGGTGGCCTTCCCGGCAAGCTCCTCTTGCCGGGGTCTTGGGATGCTTTTGTTAGCCTTCCCGGCAAGCTCCTCTTGCCGGGGTCTTGTCTTTTTGACTTGGATACTTTGTTCTTGAATGGCTCCAAAGGAACCACGGAGGACCTTGGCGGTCACCCGGCAAGCCTTGCCGCGGGATGCTGCGACTGCCCGTGCACAAGTTCAGGATACTAGGGTACCCTTACTCTAGTACACCGACAGGAGCCCCCGGGCCTGGGCCATACACGGTGCCGAGCGCTGTTGGGCCAGGCCCAAAACAGGGCACGGGCACGCGCGGCCTAGGTTACGCCGTATCTCACTCCGTATCCACCGCGCCCTCCCCGAACGGCACGTGTTGAATGCGGCGTCGTGGGAGAGATCGTGGGTGGTTTCTTTATTCAGAAATGTGGAACGTCCGCCCCTCCCTCTTTATAAGCAGGGGAAACAGGGGCAGTTCGCCCACTTGCCCGTTGCCGTTCCAATCTCAGAAATCTCTGCCGCTCCCTCGCCTTCCCAAAGCTGAGAGAGAGAGAGCAGCGCTCCGCCCCCACATCGCCACCAGCGCCACCAACGCCGTCGACCTCCTCCACTGCTTCCGCCATGGCTCCAAAAGCCGACAAGGGGAAGGCCGTGAAGTCGACCGAGGCGCAGCGGCTCGCGGCGCTGCGGAAGGAGCGGGTCGTCTTCCCCCCCAAGCTAGGCGCGAAGGAGCTGAGGGAGAACTACTACCTCTTCTGGTCGGCGGAGACGCGGGCGCATCCGCGCACGAAGGTACTCCCCGCCGCCGCTTGGAAGAAAGCCCCAAACGGATATCCCTTCTTTGCTCTGTTCTTCTACTGCGGGCTCTGCCCGCCTTTCTCGGAGTTCTTCTGCGACATCATGAATACCTACGGATTCCACCTCCTTGACTTCACCCCCAATGGCGTCCTGACCATGGGAGTTTTCGAACATCTCTGCGAAAACTTTGTCGGAGTCCTTCCCAACGTTGCCCTCTTCCGCCACTTCTTCATACCCCGAGTAGAAAGAGGAGAATCTCTATCCGGCGGAATCGCTTGGATCTCAAGGGCCGGCAAGAAGGAAACGTATCTGGAGGGAGAATTCCGCGACAAGTGGGAGGAGTGGAGGGCAGATTGGTGTTGGACTGACGAGGAGAGCCCGCAGCCATTCACCACCCGGCGCCGAACCCCAGTAGCACGCGGCAGCGATTGGAGTGACGTGGCCCCGGAAGATGACAGGCTGAAGATTGCCGTCACCAGGATCCTGCGTCTCAGGCTTGCCGGGCTAACTATTGGCGCCGTTGGCGCAGACTTCCTTCGCCGCCGCATCGCCCCCCTGCAAGAATGGGGGAGGCCCACTTGGGAGTTCAAGAATGCGGCAGACATCATCAGGCTGCGGCCGGGCCTCAATTACAACTTCACAGTCCTGGAGCTCAATGCGATGCTTCAGGAGCTCTTCAAGTATGACCCCCAACATCCCGAGGTTTTCAGGTTGCCGGGGGGCGTCGTCCCGCTGTGCAACAATTCCTCGCTCGACCGCATCCGTGCAATGATGCCGGAGTGCGACTCGCATGGGATTGTGCCAACTTGGCAGGAGCCTGCCGACGACGTCGTGCAACAGTTCTTCGACGACTTGGTAGAAGTGCCAATCCGCTCCGACGAGAAGGATGGCCTCACCCGTGACACCACCGACGCAGAGATGGCGCTCATCGCCACTAGGCTGGAGGAGGCAGCGGCAGCCGCAGCCGCAGGCGAGTTTGGGTTCACGGTGGAGGAGGCAGGCGCAGCAGAGGCGGCAAGCCATGCCAAGCGAGGGGAGCCCGCCGGCAAGAAGGAGCTTGCCGGGCGTGGCGCCGAGCCGAGCGAGCCCGCCAAGGACACGAGCGGCTCATTGGAAATCAACTCCTCTTCCACCTCGTCTTCAGACAGCCCACCACAAGCAGAGCCTCCATCTCCACCAAGAAGGCGTCTCCGCAAGGCCGGTGACGTGGCGGAGCGGCAAGCGGGTCAACAGTCGCCACGCCGCGTGACACGCTCCACTGCGGCAAACACCGTTGCCGCGGGAGCGCCTCATGCTACGACGGCAACTGGAGCGGAGTCTAGCCGGACCACCGCTCCAGTTCCTGCCGCTGCTCACGCCGCGCCGACAGCCGGAGCAGGATCGTCTCAGACCGCCGCCACTGCTCCCGCCAAGCGGCCAAGGGAAACTTCTCCTCCAACAAGGAGGAAGAAGAAGAGTAAGCTTCTCTTGCTGTACTTGCATTTCTTCAATTCTTGCTGTTTGTCTTGTTCCTCACTTGCTTTTCTCTGAACTTGTTCCTCTTTAGGACTCTGGCCCAGAGAGCGGCAAAGAGGGCTAAGGTTCCGGTGATCGTTATCGAGGACGAGCCCACTGCAACAACAGGTGGCGCGCCCGAGACAACCTTGCCGGACCCGGCGACTTTCCTCCAGAGCAGCCCCCAGCGTAAGTGTATGATTTACTTTCCGCTGCGAGGCATGCACGGGTACTTGTCTTTGCTGATATCTGCTTGTTGACTTGTGCAGGAGCCGAGCAGCCCCACCAGGAGCCAAGGGAGAATTCCCCGACAAGGGAGAACTCTCCGGCAAGGGAGGGCTTCCCGGTAAGGGAGAAGTCTCCGGCAAGGGAGGGTTCTCCGGCAAGGGACAGCACCAGTGGCCCCCCGATGGCGGAGACCACTACTGCAGAACCTGGTGCAGGTACTCCTCTTGCTTCAAAACTTCCCTTGGGTTCTTGCTGGATTTTGCTTGACTCTTCTCCCCTTGCCGGCTGTCGGACCCATCTGCTGCGGAGCGGATGGAGACCGAGGTCGCCGCCGAGGACGTAGCCGGCGCTGGTGATCCCGCTGGCGCCGAGGCCGCCAAGGCTAGCGCCGCGGCGACTGGCGAGGGATCTGGTGATCGTACTGACGGCCCAGAGGCCGCAGGAGCGCCGGGCGCTACACCGACCGCCGACCCGTCCGCCGAAGCCGCAGCGCCAAGCACCGAGGAGCCCTAGCCGGGCGTTTACTTGAAGGCCGGCGAAGGCGTCTTCATCAACCTCCCCTGGGCGTCAAGCTCCAGGGCGCCGGTCGAGGGGGAGATCTTCGACGGAGAAGTGCTTGCCTCCGTGGGGTTGACGCTGGTCGACGCGCCAAGCAGCAGCAGCAACGAGCCCGAAGAAGAGCGGCTGCTGCGGAAGTTGATGTCGCTCTACCGCGCGCGGCAAGCCAAGCTGGAATCCCGCGAGGCGCTTGTCGCGAAGGCGGGAGCGCACATTGAAAAGCGTGCGGAAGAGCTCGGGGGTTTCCACCGGGAAGCCCTCCGAAATCTGGCGGAGGAGCGGGAGCAGCTCGCTGAAGCGCAGAAAGCCTTCCTCCTCGAGAAGGCCAAAGTCAAAGAGCGGCAGCGACTTGCCGCTGTGAAGCTAGCCGCGGAGGAGGGCGAGCTGGCGCAGCGGAAGGTCAATCTCGACGCCCACGAGGAGGAGCTTGCCGCGCGCGAGGAGAAACTTGGCGGAGCCCTCAAGAGAGCAGAGGACGCCGCTGCCGCCGCCGAGGCCGCCAAGAAGGAGTTGGAGACGAAGGTGGCGCGGCTAGAAGCCGATCTTGCTGAGAAGGGCAAAGAGCTCAGCGCCGCCAAGGTCTTCAACGTGGATCTTGAGTTGAAGCTAACCACTTTGACCAAGACTCTGGACAGCGCCAAGAAGCGGGAGGCGGCCTTGAAGGAGGAAATCAAGGCCGACAAGGCACTACTGGAGAGTGCTGCCGCCGCCCAGAACGCCTTCAGGGAGACTGTGACACACTGGACGGAGAGCCTTGTGAATACCGCCACAGACATCGACAAGGAGCTGGCGCAGCTGGGGATGGAAGATCTCGGGTATCCCTCCGACGACAACCTCCAACCCAGCGCCAGGCTCGTCCTGTTCTTCAAGGGCGTGGCGATGGCCCTTCAGTGGCTCCGAGAAAGGATCCCCAAGCAGCTGGCCGACGAGTCGCACAAGATCTGCGCGGGAGCTCTTCAGAAAGTGTTGATGAAGGTGGCCTTCCGCAATCCGGGCCTCCGCCTCACCAACATCCTCAGGACCTTGCCGCCGGAAGCTGATCTGGAGGAGCTCAAGGCCCTTGTCGCACCCATTGTGGACAAGGTGAGCGGGATCAAGAGGGTCGAAGGCAATCGCGTAGATTAGGCCGCCCGTTTCTTCTTTCCTTGTCGCTGTTTATTATGTCATGAAAACAATCTGTTAGAGCTGCGACAAGCTATCTTTGTAATATAGCTTTGTTCTATGGAATGATTGCAATGTTATTCCCTTTACTTGATTCCTTCCTTTGTATGTTTTTTTACCCTACGCTTTTAGGGAACTTGCCGGTGCAGGCACCAGAGCCGCGAGCGCTGAGTGCGGGACGTCAGCAGCCT
>NC_053022.1:566972735-566983793 GCF_003073215.2 Triticum urartu | reverse complement strand
GAAGAAGAAGTGTATGTTGCACGACCGCCTGGCTTTGAAAATCCAAAACATCCTGACATGGTATACAAGCTCAACAAGGCACTGTATGGCCTCAAACAAGCCCCTAGGGCCTGGTATGACACACTCAAATACTTCCTGAAGAGCAAAGGCTTCATACCTGGTTCCCTGGATCCGACTCTTTTCACGAAGACATATGATGGTGAACTGTTTGTGTGCCAAATATATGTGGATGACATTATCTTCAGCTGCACCAATCAGAAGTACAGTGAAGAGTTTGGATATATGATGCAAGAGCAATATCAGATGTCCATGATGGGGGAGCTGAAGTTCTTCCTTGGTCTTCAAATACGACAACAACGCAATGGCATCTTCATATCTCAAGAGAAGTATCTCAAAGATTGTCTGAAGAAGTTTGGTATGCAAGACTGCAAAGGCTTCACAACACCAATGCCAGCCAAACATCATCTAGGTCCTGACGACAATGGTAAAGAGTTCGATTAAAAGGTATACCGCTCCATGATTGGTTCTTTGCTTTATTTATGTGCATCTAGGCCAGATATTATGCTTAGTGTTTTCATGTGTGCTCGATTTCAAGCGGCACCGAAGGAGTCGCATCACTTAGCTGTGAAGCGAATTCTTCGATATTTGGCTCACACCCCAACTCTAGGATTATGGTATCCAAAGGGCTCAGAGTTTGATTTGGTTGGATTTTCGGATGCTGATTATGCTGGTGACAAAGTTGATCGCAAGTCTACATCAGGCACTTGTCACTTTCTGGGACGATCACTTGTATGTTGGTCTTCAAAGAAGCAAAACTGTGTATCTCTCTCCATTGCTGAATATGAATACATTGCTGCTGGATCTTGCTGCGCTCAGCTTCTGTGGATGAAGCAAACACTCAAGGACTATGGCATTCATCTGAAGCAAGTGCCACTTTACTGCGACAACGAAAGCGCCATCAAGATTGCCAACAACCCAGTTCAGCACTCGAAGACAAAGCACATTGAAATTCGTCATCACTTTCTCAGATATCATGTTGTGAAGGAAGACATTGATATCATACATGTCAACACTGAAGAACAATTGGCAGATATCTTCACCAAGCCCTTGGATGAGAAGAGATTTTGCAAATTACGGTGTGAGCTAAATATCCTGGAATCCTCAAATGTCCTGTGATCAGGCACATCCTAACACTTATGCATATTGATGACTTAGATGTGCAACACACAAAGTAACGTATATCTTCAATCAATGAAGACATATATTCTAAGTGTGAATACATTAATGTGGAATTTGACTTCGGAGCGCCACGATAATTGTGCGCCGTGTCTGGGTCTAATACTTCCTATACGGTGGGTAACGCCACCACCAAACGTTCCATTTTGAAGTGTTTCACTCATGGCGTTACCTTGCAGTATCTTCACATTTGGTTTGGCTTCGAACTCAACATGTCTTCGTGATTATCTTCACTACGTTGATTATATATATATATATATATACTAGTGTTCTGTCCTCTACAGCATTCACTTATAGCTATGTCTTCTTAGTTGAATCTTTTGAACTAAGTGAATGTGATCGGACCCTAATCTCTCTATGCTTTCTATCTCAAATTCTATCTCTCCAAGTCATATGCATTCTATTGAAACTGTCGAATGTCTTCACTGCGTCCTTATCAGCAGAAGATAAAGAGACAACCATAAAGTCCGTTTTCAATGCTCATTCCTCCACATAAAATCCGGAGAAGCAGGAACGACCGCCCGACAATCCAGGCGTGCGTGGGACGTGGAACAAACCCAAAACTTCCGCAAACTAGCCACGCGTTCCTCAGATGCGAATCGCCAGGGGCACCTGTGTAATAGCACAGTGCCGCCCCTGAGCATATAAATTCACACTTACCGCGGTCATTATCTCCTTCTTCCACCCTCGCACGAACCCTAGCGCCACCGCTAGCACTCGACGACGCCGGCGACGAAGCGCTTCGCTGCCGCAACTTCTCGGACGCCATCTTCACGCTGATCGCGGACATTGTCCTCTCCGCCGTCGCTGTAGGTGTCTTCCGTCGCCAAGTTAGGGCACGGAGGATTGAACTGCTCGGCATCATCACACACTCCGTCTAGCGATTGCCAGTGAACGAAGTCTGTGAAGGTTTGGGAGTCTACCTTGAAGACTTTCCAGAGTGATTGGGCAGGACTATGTGACCTTAGCTCAAGGAGAATACGGTGAGGACTTGGTGTCCTGAGCTGCGTGTTCAGGACTGGGTGTCCGGAACTGTGTGTCCTAAGGTTTAATGTTACTCATTGTGAAGCCATTGCATGCTTGCTCAATCTTTTGTCTTCACAACGTGAATGTATGATCTGTTTGGCTTCATAACTTCTTCCTACCTGATCCTTATTACACTGCAGCTATTTGTCATTGTGCTTTCACTCTATTGAATACTTGACCATGGCTGGCCTAGTGTAATCTAACTTCCGATGCATAGTGATAGGCATGATCTTCGCTATTTGTCTTCATAACTCCCACGTTTTGAAGACTTTCATAAAAATCGCCTATTCACCCCCCCTCTAGTTGATATAACGCACTTTCAATTGGTATCAGAGCAAGGTGCTCCCTTGTTCTTTTAACCACCTAGAGTTTTAGCTATGTGGAAGAATAAGATGCGCATGCATCTTGAAGCCATTGACGTTGACCTATGGTATGTCGTCGAGAACGGCGTTCCCAAGGCTGGAGAAGGTGTCACTGCTGCTGATGTCAAGAAGTTCACTCAACTGGACTCTACTGCCAAAAATATCATCTGTGGTCATCTGACAAAAGGACAGTATGGCCGTGTGAGTGCCTTGAAGACATCCAAGCTGGTCTGGGACTGGCTCTCCAAGGTCAATGAAGGCATATCAACCCAGAGAGATCAAAGAATCAGTGTTCTTTGCAACCTCTTCAACCGCTTCAAGCGAAATGACAATGAGAATGTCCAGCACACATTTGACCGGCTCACTGACATCACAAATGAGCTTCAAGCCCTCGGCGCCACTGAGATCACCAAACATGAAATCGTCAAGATGCTGCTGAGATCACTTGATAGTTCATTTGACATCCTAGCCCTGATGATTCAAGAACGTCCTGATTTCAAGACACTCGATCCGTCTGACATACTTGAGAGGCTCAACACACATGAGTTTCAGCTTTCTGAGAAAAGAGATATCTACGGTCCAAACTATGGGCGAACTCGTGCCTTGAAGGCAAAAGCTGTTTCCTCATCCGAAGAAGAATCTGACAGCAGTTCTGATGATCCTGAAGACATTGGAAGGGAACTTGCAATGCTAGTGAAGAAGTTCCAAAAATTCACCAAGAAGAAAGGCTTCAGAAAATCTTCACGATCAAGCTCAAGGAATGATGAAGCTTCTGCTCATGACTACAAGAAGAAAACATGTCACAAGTGCAAGAAAACTGGACACTTCATCTCTGAAGAAGAAGAGCAAGGAATATGATTCTGACGACAAAAAGAAGAAAAAATACTCAAAGTCTTCTTCCAAGTCTTCCTCAAAGTCTTCATCACACAAGAAGAGCTCATCAGGTAAGGCACGTGCATTTGTTGGCAAGGAGATGGATTCAGAGGAGGAGTCCGCCTCTGAGGAGGCAGAGGTGGAGTCTGAGGAGGAGTTTGATTCTGGCATTAGCGGCTCATGAAGATCTTCAAAAGGAAAACGAGTCACTTCGCGCCGAACAGATCAGTTCCGCTCAGGAAGGATTTGAACCACCATGTCTTAAATGCATTGAGCGTGATAATGCTACTTCTGTTGCTGAATGTTCCACTGCTACTGCTGTTGCAATATCTTCAACTGTTGATGTGGTAACTAACCCCTCTGCTGAGGGTACCACTGCTATTGCTGATGAGAATGCTAGGTTGAAGACATTGCTTGAAACAGGGATGTACAAAAGTCTTAAAGGACATCAGACATTATGTGATGTCCTCAAGAAGCAGATTCTGAACCGAAACCCTAGGAAAGAGGGTGTTGGGTTCGTAAGGAAAATAAATGCAGATGGCTCTTACTGGAAACCTGAGCAGTACTCCAAAACCACATGGGTTGCTGCAAAGGAACTTTCAGCAGATCCATCCAATTTATCTGGCTTCACTTGTGCTAACCCCATTATCATTGATGAATCCTTTGATGCAAACTATAAACTGTTTAAGAATCAGAATGGTGAAGTGTTTGCTCGTTCCTGAATCGCATGCTACTCTCCCTATTAGTCCTAATCTGGATTTTAGTTTTCATAACCCACTGGTTCGTCAAATGTTTTTGCTTCACAATTCTCTTCGTGAAGCCTATCCCCCTAACTGCACTGTAGGGTACGACACCAGCGACTTCAAAGTCTTTGGAAAATATCGTTGCCTAGTACTAATGGAATCTGACAAGTCTCTAGTGTTTGAAGGGTATCGGAAAGATGATTTGTATGTGGTACATTTCTCAGCAGGGCCACAACTTGCAGTATGTCTTCTTGCAAAAGCTTCAGAATGCTGGCTTTGGCGTCGAAGGCTTGGGCATGCTGGCATGAGGAACCTCCACACCCTTGCGAAGAAGAAGCATGTCATAGGATCACTTATGCGGTGCCTGTGAAGCAGGGAAGATGACAAGGGCAAAACATCCTTCGAAGACAATCATGACTACTACACAACCCTTCGAATTGCTCCACATGGATCTTTTCGGTCCCACTCACTACTCAAGTTTTACTACTACTGCTTGCCTCTATGGCTTTGTCATTGTTGATGATTATTCTAGATATACTTGGGTGCACATAATCCTTTACAAGACTGAAGTGCAGGATGTCTATGAATACAAGACTCCAAGAAAATTCTGGACTGAAGCCATTGATACTGCATGTCATACAATCAATCGTGTTTATCTTCACAAGATTCTGAACAGGACATCTTATGAACTCCTAACTGGCAAGAAGCCAAATGTCAGTTACTTCAGAGTATTTGGCTCAAGGTGCTGGATCAAGGATCCACACCACACCTCAAAGTTTGCACCAAAAGCACATGAGGGCTTTATGCTTGGATATGGAAAGGATTCGCACTCCTACAAAGTCTTCAACCTCTTTCATTACAAAGTTGTTGAAACAGTGGATGTGCGGTTCGATGAGACAAATGGTTCACAAAGAGAGCAACTGCCAAATGTGCTAGATGAAGTTCCAGCTAGTGAATCAATCAAGCTTATGGGAACTGGAGAGATTATACCTTCTGAAGCTCATCCTGAAGAACTTATCATCTCAGCACTTGATCAACATGAAGACAATGCTCAGCCTGAAGACATTCCTCCCAACAACAACACAGATCAGCAAGAGCAAAGTCTTCGCCCTGTACATCCTCGTGTTGCCAATGAAGTGCAGATTGACAGAATAATTGACAGCCTCAATGCACCTGGTCCACTCACTCGTTCAAGGGCAACTCAGCTAGCAAATTTCTGTGGGCACTTCGCATTCGTATCAATATCAGAACCCAAGAAAGTTGAAGAAGCCTTCATGGAACCTGAATGGATTCAAGCTATGCAAGAAGAGCTTCAACAGTTTGAGCTGAATAATGTATGGGAACTGGTTAAGCGTCCTGATCCACGGAAGCACAACATAATAGGCACCAAATGGATATACCGCAACAAACAAGATGAGCATGGTCAAGTTGTCAGAAACAAAGCTCGTCTCGTTGCTCAAGGATATACTCAAGTGGAGGGCATTGACTTCGATGAAACATTTGCTCCTGTGGCTAGGCTTGAAGCCACACGCATACTGCTGGCCTATGCAAATCATCATAACATACTTCTATATCAAATGGATGTGAAAAGTGCCTTTCTCAATGGCAAGATTGAATAAGAAGTGTATGTTGCACAACCACCTGGCTTTGAAAATCCAAAACATCCTGACATGGTATACAAACTCAACAAGGCACTGTATGGCCTCAAACAAGCCCCTAGGGCCTGGTATGACACACTCAAATACTTCCTGAAGAGAAAAGGCTTCATACCTGGTTCCCTGGATCCGACTCTTTTCACGAAGACATATGATGGTGAACTGTTTGTGTGCCAAATATATGTGATGACATTATCTTCGCTGCACCAATCAGAAGTACAGTGAAGAGTTTGGATATATGATGCAAGAGCAATATCAGATGTCCATGATGGGGGAGCTGAAGTTCTTCCTTGGTCTTCAAATACGACAACAACGCAATGGCATCTTCATCCAATGCCAGCCAAACATCATCTAGGTCCTGACGACAATGGTAAAGAGTTTGATCAAAAGGTATACCGCTCCATGATTGGTTCTTTGCTTTATTTATGTGCATCTAGGCCAGATATTATGCTTAGTGTTTGCATGTGTGCTCGATTTCAAGCGGCACCAAAGGAGTCGCATCACTTAGCTGTGAAGCGAATTCTTCGATATTTGGCTCACACCCCAACTCTAGGATTATGGTATCCGAAGGGCTCAGAGTTTGATTTGGTTGGATTTTCGGATGCTGATTATGCTGGTGACAAAGTTGATCGCAAGTCTACATCAGGCACATGTCACTTTCTGGGACGATCACTTGTATGTTGGTCTTCAAAGAAGCAGAACTGTGTATCTCTCTCCACTGCTGAATCTGAATACATCGCTGCTGGATCTTGCTGCGCTCAGCTTCTGTGGATGAAGCAAACACTCAAGGACTATGGCATTCATCTGAAGCAAGTGCCACTTTACTGCGACAACGAAAGCCCATCAAGATTGCCAACAACCCAGTTCAGCACTCGAAGACAAAGCACATTGAAATTCGTCATCACTTTCTTAGAGATCATGTTGTGAAGGAAGACATTGATATCATACACGTCAACTCTGAAGAGCAATTGGCAGATATCTTCACCAAGCCCTTGGATGAGAAGAGATTTTGCAAGTTACGGTGTGAGCTAAATATCCTGGAATCCTAACACACAAAGTAAAGTATATCTTTAATCAATGAAGACATACATTCTAAGTGTGAATACATTAATGTGGAATTCGACTTCGGAGCGCCATGATAATTGTGCGCCGTGTCTGGGTCTAATACTTCCTATACAGTGGGTAACGCCACCACCAAACGTTCTATTTTGAAGTGTTTCACTCATGGTGTTACCTTGCAATATCTTCACATTTGGTTTGGCTTCGAACTCAACATGTCTTCATGATTATCTTCACTACGTTGATTATATAGATGTATACATACTAGTGTTCTGTCCTCTACAGCATTCACTTATAGCTATGTCTTCTTGGTTGAATCTTTTGAACTAAGTGAATGTGATCGGACCCTAATCTCTCTATGCTTTCTATCTCAAATTCTATCTCTCCAAGTCATATGCATTCTATTGAAACTGTCGAATGTCTTCACTGCGTCCTTATCAGCAGAAGATAAAGAGACAACCATAAAGTCCGCTTTCAATGCTCATTCCTCCACATAAAATCCGGAGAAGCAGGAACGATCGCCCGACAATCCAGGCGTGCGTGGGATGTGTAACAAACCCAAAACTTCCGCAAACTGGCCACGCGTTCCTCAGATGCGAATCGCCAGGGGCACCTGTGTAATAGCACAGTGCCGCCCCTGAGCCTATAAATTCACACTTACCGCGGTCATTATCTCCTTCTTCCACCCTCGCACGAACCCTAGCGCCACCGCTAGCACTCGACGACGCCGGCGACGAAGCACTTCGCTGCCGCAACTTCTCCGACGCCGTCCTCACGCCGACTGCGGACATCGTCCTCTCCGCCGTCGCCGTAGGTGTCTTCCGTCGCCAAGTTAGGGCACGGAGGATTGAACTGCTCGGCATCAACTCCCACTTCCGTCTAGCAGTTCCAAGTGTGGTAAATAAAACTTCTTTTTACAGCCCCTTTTGATCTCATGGTTCTATCACTTTCTAGCATAAGAAGTAGTTCCAAGTGTGAATTCCTACAGCATCACATAAACTCTCCTGAAGCCAGTTCCTGTTGGTCCAGCAAAAGAAAGCCTTTGAAGCCTTTGAAAGTTTTGAAGCCTTTCAAGTTAGAGTTTATGGCTTCAGAAGCAGCAGCAAGGAAGGGGGGCAGACAGAGACGTGAAGGAACTTCCAAAGATCTGCCTGAAGACCTGGTAGAAATGTATAAAACAGATCCAGAAGAGAGTTATGGGCAGCGCAAGACCCGAATCCAATGGATTCGACGCTATTGGGCAGAATAGTGGTTCAAATACCGCTTCGTCACTCAGGAGTATGCTGAGAAATGTGCCATCAAGAAGCCATGGGGGGACATCATTTACAAGAATCTCATACCCAGGACCAGAGATGAAGCCATTGCTCAAGGCTTCTGCCCATGCATGGTCCGAGGACCACAGCCTGATGATGCGCATCCGTCGTCACTCCTCTGGTGTCGTGACGACTATCTGTTCAAGCGCAACTTCTAGTTTGCCCAACAATCAACGAAGTTGAACAAGAAGAAATTTGGGTTAGACTTCAACCCTGGCCCCTCTGCACCAAGGGCAGATGGCACACGCGACACCGAACCCAATATCATCGGTCCGTTTGCCAACCTTGAAGGCCTCATCACCCACATCCTAGTCCAAGGGACTGCCGTGAATGACCCTCCAGCTGACTCTGAGTCTGATGAAGCTCCTGCTGTACCGAAGCCAAAGCAGTCAAAGAAGCCAAAAGCTTCAAAGCTGGCCCCTTCCTCAAAAGTCTCAAGGGCGAAGCCATTGGCAACTGCACCTCCTGAAGACAGTGTGCAGTCTGAAGACGTATCCCGCATCTCCAAGCCCCAGAAGGACAAGGTGCCTCAGCCACACACCAGCAAAGAACTCACAGCTGCTGCCATTCTGCGCAGCGAAGCCATTGATCTATCAAGTGATGAAGATCTTGGAGATGACGCTCTAGAGCAGCTCATCAAAAGCAAAGAAGAAGCTGAAATCTTCAACAATTTGCCTCTCTTTGATGTCGCCATCATCCACAACTTCATCGACGAATGGGTTGCCACACCAGACATAAGCTTCGAAGATCTGCAGCTGCCAGTTGGCCTCAGCGTCGCCTTCCAAGGCGCAATTGCTTCAGAACTTGCCATTGCTCAGCGCATTGTTGAGCTGAAGCAGAAAATTGATCATGAAAAGGCTCAGTTCAAGAAGAATATGGACAAGCTCAGCGTGCAAGAAGTGAAGAGCTTCAAGACCATGCTGCATGAGCTCAAGGAAAATTTTCTGAAGAAGCGTGCAGAAGCTCAGGGCTCACGTGAGCGGATGAAGTCCCTGGCAGAACGATGTGTGCAAGCCTACAATGAGGCCGAGAAGCGCAAGGCACTTGGGCGTCCTGGCATCGACCCCAAGATGGCCGCGAAGAAGAAGAAGCCTGCTATGGCTGAACTAGAGGCACCTAGGCAAGAAGCAGTTCCAATTGTCTTCCCAACTGCAACGACTGGCACGAAGCCAAAGAGTCGGTCAAAAGCTTCAGAGCTCAAGAAGACAAGAACTGCTGAGGCTGAAGCCAGGAAAAGGAAAAGCTCTGAAGCCTCTCCTACTGCCCCCAGCAAGAAGAAGCGCAAGATCAAGAAATCTAGGGCTACTCCCACAGAGCCCTTGATAGTTGAACCTATCTCAATGGTTCACCCCAATGCAGAACGCCAATTGACAGTTCATGAGCCTGCTTCCACAGAGGCTCCTGAAGCTGAAGACATACCAGCAGCCGACCCAATTGCTGCTGAAGACATTGGTCATCAGGACAATGTGCAAGATGATGCAGCCCTTCCTCAGTGTGAACAAAGCGAGCTCATCAGCATTGGTCGTCCTCTGACGCCAATTGCACAAGATGCGTCATGGGCGGATCGCCTCAAGAGGAAGCAGACTTTGAGGCCCAGCCCGCTCCAACACCACAGGCGTCGTCTGCGTTCCGCAGGCTTCGCAAAGGTCCCAGGCCTCAAGTCTATGCTGAAGACATTCCGGCTGCATCAACCGAAGAAAATGAAGAAGTACCACAAGATCCTACTTCCCCGCTACACCATGAAGCAGTTCTCCAGGAGAACGTGCCTAAGTCTGACCCTCCAGCTAGTCGAGTGGAGGCTGAAATGTTGAGGCTGCCACAACAAACACTGAAGCCAATGTGGAGCCCTCCCCACCAAAAGCTTCAGCAGACAACGAAGCTACTGATCCAGACACTTATGTTCCTGAGTCTGCTGCAGGTCCTTAATTTGATTACCATGTTGAGCACAGGCCTCATGTCCAGAAGCCAGTCCCAAGGCTGCCAAGGTTCCCAGGTCCTGCATCAGCACCTGGCTCATTTGACATCAATAGCTTCAAGGCAGACAATACATTTTTCAACAGCTCCAAGAACCCCTATTCAAGGGAAAGGATTTCATCAGATAGGTTCTGGAGCTATCCTCAGCGCGGCTACTATTCATGCATCCTATACAACCAAGGTCGCATCTTCCCTCACAAGCGCCTTGATGTTGAAGCCATTGCTGGTCTGCCCTGCTTAGAGGAAGCGCTGGATTGCTTCAAGCAAGTGGGTCTGCTGCCGTTTATAAGTGGTGAAGAGCACTGGAATGAAGAGCTTCTGCTTCAGTTCTATGCCACCCTCCATATTAAAGGATACAACAGAGATCCGAAGACATGGGCCCTGGAGTGGATGACCGGCAATGTCCATCATGAAGCCAATGCATTTGATATCATTGAGCTCACCGGCCTGCCCACTCCTGGCGAATTCTTCGAGGAAGGCTGTCAACTACATGCTGAAGCTATTGAGAGCATATTCCAGTGGACTGAACCCAATATGAGTCAGATGCTCTCAATGATGAAGCCATTGCCCCATGATGCACCCTATCCAACTGAGTTCTTCGTTGAAGACCTTGAGTACCTACCCAGGACCATATATCACATCATCCGGCGGACTCTCTGGCCCATTAAGGGGCACTCTCCAAATGCAAAGATTGAGGGTGCAATGAAGACTATGATATTCTGCATCCTTCATGGCAAATGCTTCAACGCACAGGATTTCTTCATACGCCAACTTGCAGCGTCAGGCTCAGACTTATTTGGTTTGAAGTTCTATGCTC
>NC_053022.1:566950788-566971735 GCF_003073215.2 Triticum urartu | reverse complement strand
AAAGAGAGAGATCACACTCGCGCCGCCGCCGCACCTTGCCCACGCCGCCGCCCTACGCCGACGCCGCCGGAGCCCCTCACCGGAGACCTCGCCAAGGTTGCCCCGCGCTACATCTATTCTTTTTCTCGGATCGTTTTCTTCTAATCGTTCCGATTCTTTTCTTCTCTAAACCGTTCCGGTTTTCTAGATCAGTTTTTCGATCGGTTTTTCTTCTCCGAAACCCTAGATCGGATTCGTTTTCTTCTCCGATTTAGTTGCCTTTGGACCGTTCGCCGGACCGTTTGTCCTAACGAATGTGATCACCAGATTCTTCTAGGTTAACGACGTCCGTTCGTTTAACCGTTCTTCTTTTTCTTTTCGTCGGATTTATTCCGCGATCGCGATCTCAGATCCGATCTTCTTCCTAGTCAATTTTTTTTCCGCTCGTTTATCGGAATCAGGTGATTCAAGCGCCTGGAGTTTCGTCTCGAAACCGCCGTTCCGTCTAATCAACTTGAACAAGCTTTTGCTATAGTAAAATTTTGACCTAGATTCAACTTGCTAGAACCGAGTTGTTTTCTTCCGCCGTTTGTTTTTCATTCTTTCTTTGCAACCGGAGTTCTTAAGTTGAACTACTTGGTTCGATCTCTTGTTCGAGTTTTACCTGTGCATTAGATGAGTACTTATTGTATGGTTGTTGTTTGTCTGCGATAGATTACCCGGATTGCGCCGCTTGTTACTTCGAAACCCTAGGACTCGCGGATCATCAGCAAGGCAAGTAACACTTTGATCATACCTTTTCTACAACCCATGTTTTACTGCATTAGATCAATCCTCTCACATTGCATGATTAGGATCTAATTAAATTGTGGGATGGGAAGTAGATGAGGTAGTACCTATTACCTGTATTATTATGAAACCTTTGGGAGTTAGTTCTACGTTTTCTTATTATGCCATGCTATGCTAGTAGACGTGGATTGGGTGAGTGATATCCGATAGATGTGAGATTGATAATTTTAATGGTTTATCTAAGCTGGCAACTTAAACACACATCTGGGTGGATTGAGGCACCTGATGTCTATCGGGACTTGCCTGTTTTTTTTGGACCGCCACCCAGGCTCAAAGGGATCATAAGATAATTCATGCTAGAAACTTCCGTGTGCAGCCACATGCTACTATGGGCTCTAGCATAGTTGACTAAGTTGTGCGAACTCTTACGGGGTGGACTAGCAGATGTAGGGGATGTAGGTGTACCGGTCTACCCCACATGTAAGGTGCTAGTGCTTCTGAAAGACTATGTCTCGGTCATCCGTTTCTCAAACACCATGTAGTGCGAGAAAACAAACGGGGGCGATCGAGTCATGTGGGGAAAAGTGTGCAAACCTCTGCAGAGTAACAAACTAATCATGATTAGCCGTGTCCCCGGTTATGGACAACTTGAGTATCTAGTACTTGAATATCATTGTGAATCTCAACATGTTACTTCTAATTAATGTTATTGGGTTTTAATTACTTTTAGTTGGGATTGAGAATGCTGTGAACCATTCTCAATGTTTCACAACCACCATGATAGTAAATAAAATTTATTCCTTTGCAGTAGGGAAAAACTGGCTTTACGCAAAACTGTAACCATAGAGCTTTCCACCAGCCATATATGCATATAGAATAGCTGTTTCATTCCATTACTCTCTATGTGTTACTTTGCCAGCATATTCCATGTGCTGACCCGTTTTCGGGCTGCAACGTTAATGTTGCAGTCTTTTCAGACGACGATTGAGGTGCGTTTAGGTCGTGGTTCTATACTCAGTGATGCCGCTGGAGTTGATGGACCCATTTATCTTTCAAGTCTTCTGCTGTTATCTTTAAAATATGGCCTTAAGCCATATTTGTTGTAATAAGTTCTTTTTGAGCCATCGATGTAATAAGTGTGTGATTGCAACTCTGCTATAAAACCTCGATGTACTGTGTGGTGTCAGCATTACTGATCCAGGGATGACACCGTAGCACAGTAGACGTGGATCCATTCGGGTCAGGTCGCTACAGCCCACTCGCCGTGAAAAGTCTGCCGCTGCAAAGCAACATGTGGTAATGTCGTTGCACCGTTGGAAAGCCAAGGATTGGGAAGCCTTCCGCTCGAAGAATCCTTATGAGGTTCCCATTGCTCCTCGTTGGACCACCGTTCAGTTCCGGAATGAGATGCAAGTACGAATTGTTCATGAACTCTTTGAGCACAACAAGAACAGGTATGCCAAGCAGTGGACCATTGATCTTGACCATTGGAGGAACAACTTGGAGTATTCTGGTGAGGCATTGGCTCTCTGTGAGGATTTTGATCTTGTCAATCTCATGTCATTCAACTGTGACTTTGATGTTCAACTCATCCATCAGTTCTATGCCATGGTTCACTTTGGAGAAGATGATGCGTGCACTCTCACTTTCATGTGTCGTGATGAGCTCTTTCAAGTTCCCTGGAGGGCTTTTTGCAATGCTATTGGGTATGATGATACCGGTCTGGAAGGAAGGGGTGGCATTCTTCCTCATGACCATCCTGAGTCCATGCCTAAGGAGAAGTTTGTCCCTCTGTACATTAGGGGCCGTGAGATTATTGCAGAATCCAAGGTTTTGGAGAAGGTCTATGACATCATGCACCGAGTGTTCTGTAATGTGATCTTGCCCAAGGTGGGCAATCAAGATGAGATTCCTGGCTATCTGGTTGACTTGATGGTTGCTATGAAGACAATGGTGGGGACTGGTGCAATGTTTGATGTGTCCAATTGGCTGTGGCATGAGATGTACAACATGGTCATCTACCGTAAGGTCAAAATCTATGCTCCGTTTGTCATGTGCTTTCTAAACTCTGTGTGGGCTGTTCGTCGTCCTGGAGAGCTCCTCACTTCTCCAGAAAATCTCACTGTTCATGAGGTCAAGCTTCTTAAGAAGAAGAAGCACGCCGAACCTCGCTTCCCTGCCGATGCTCCTGAGGATGTCTATGCCACTTCTGACGATGAGGACTTTGAGATGGAGCCAGGGGCCAAGCCCTCTTGGGTGGACAAGCTCACTACCAAGGTGAAGAAGACCTTTTGTCTCCAGAATGACATCCAGAAGAAGATGTATGCGGCACATGTCAATGAGAAGCTTGTACGGCGTCGCCAAATTGCTATGATGAAGCAGCTCAATATGCTGGTTCAGAGTGGCTCTGAGAAGAGCATCACCCCGGAGGAGCATTGGATATCTATCCACAGCACCTGGACTGATGATGAAGGCCCTCCCCAGCCATCCACCACTTTTGCTGCAGCTGACAATGCCATGGAGGAATCCAATCACGACGACGATGACGACTCTGCTGATGAGGTTCCAGATGCGACCGAGGAGTCAGAGGAGGAGGACTGAGCTTTGGGATGCTAGCTTCGCTCTTTTCCTTTTTAGTGTCTTGATGCCAAAGGGGGAGAGGGTTCTATAGGTCTCGAGATTTGCATGGGTATCTCGTTCTCTCGTGTTTCTCTTTTGTGTTGAACTTTGTTCGTGACCTTGCTTCGTGTGTGAGACTTGTGCTACTCCTATTTCCTTCAGTTCGTCGGTTATTATTATTATTATTGTTCTCTATTCGTTATGTTGTCTCTCATATTATGTGCTTAGAGTGGTGAGTCTATAAAATCTAGGGGGAGTCTAGCCCTGAAAGTGTGCCCATGCTTTCTAACAGCTAGTTCATATTGGGGCACACATCTAGGGGGAGTTCTGACTAGATTTCATAGACTTCTCTCTTGCAAATCGTGTTGTTGTCATCATCCACCAAAAAGGGGGAGATTGAAAGGGAATTTCCCTACTTTATGTTTTGGATGATGATGACAACCCTTTGTTGATCTAATCTTGTGCTAAATGTTTCAGGTTCTCGATGCTTAGGCCTACATCAGAAAGCTATTCTCTCTCGTAGGAAAAGATCGAAGACGGAGTCCTCTATGCTTTTTATCTCTTTGGTCATAGGGAACCCATACTATCAAGAGGGAATCTTCATTGGAAAGAACTGGGGGAATCTATTCATGTACACCTTCCTCACCCCCTCCTTTGTTTTTCTCAGGTGTGAGAGAGAGAGAGTTTCCCTTATCTTCTTCTGTTCACTGTTACTTCCCAGCGGTTGTACCGCTCTCCGGAGCGGTTGTACCGCTGGTTCTTGACGCTCACCAGCTTTGATCGAGCGGTTGTACCACTGCTTCCGGGCGGTGGTACCGCCACCATGCTTTGCAAAAGCTAGGGCGGTGGTTCCGGCCATGCACCGCTCAAGGTTCTGGTTTGATGCGGTTCTCGAGCGGTAGTGGCGCGGTTGTTCCGGTCGTTCCTCGATGACCGGTACCACCGGTGGTTTGAGCAGTTCTTCCGCTCAGAACTTAGCCACCCAAGAGCTCAAGGCCATGCGGTTGTTCCGGCCATGCACCGTCCAAGTACCGATCAAGCTTCTGTTTTGATGTGGTAGTTGTGCGGTGGCTAGGCGGTTAGTCTGGTTATTTTCTTAACCGGTACTACCGCCTGCTGGCCCGGTTGTACCGCCTGGTAGGGTTCTGCAAATACACCGTGAGGCCCCGGTGGTCCGGGGCAAGGACCCGGACCGGTTGTACCGCTGCAGTGCTAAAAATGCAGTAACGGCTTGAATTTTAGGGTTGCTATATAAGGGTGCTTCTCCCACCTACCACTCTTACCTTTGACCTCTCTCACTCCACCATTAATGCAAATCAAGCTCTCTTGACTGATCTCTCTCTCCCTAGCCACTCAAACTTGTTGATTTGCTAGGGATTGAAGGAGGAGACCTAGATCTACACTTCCACCAAAGGATATTTGCTTCCCCCATACTTTCTTGTGTGGATTTTGTTACTCTTGGGTGTTTGAGCACCCTAGACGGTTGAGGTCACCTCGGAGCCATATTCCATTGTGGTGAAGTTTCGTGGTTTCATGGGGAGCCTCCAATTAAGTTGTGGAGAGAGCCCCAACCCAGTTTGTTAAGGTTCGGTCGCCGCCTTCAAGGGCACCAATAGTGCAATCACGGCATCTCGCATTGTGTGAGGGCGTGAGGAGAATACGGTGGCCCTAATGTATTCTTAATACGGTGGCCCTAATGTATTCTTAGGGAGCATTGTGCCTCCACACCGCTCCAATGGAGACGTACTTCCCTTCAAAAGGAAGGAACTTCGGCAACACATCCTCGTCTCACCGGCTCCACTTCTTGGTTATCTCGTCCTTTACTTGTGCAAGCTTATTGTGTTACTTTCTTGCTTGCTTGTGTGCTTGTTGTGTTGCATCATATAGGTTGCTCACCTAGTTGCATATCTAGACAACCTACTTTGATGCAAAGTTTAATTTGGTAAAGAAAAGCTAAAAATTGTTAGTTTCCTATTCACCCCCTGTCGGTGTCAAAACCCGGCGGATCTCGGGTAGTGGGTCCCGAACTGTGCGTCTAGGCCGGATGGTAACAGGAGGCAGGGAACACGATGTTTTACCCAGGTTCGGGCCGTCTTGATGGAGGTAAAACCCTACGTCCTGCTTGATTAATATTGATGATATGGGCAGTACAAGAGTTGATCTACCAAGAGATCAAGGAGGCTAAACCCTAGAAGCTAGCCTATGGTATGATTGTTGTATATGGAGTTGATTGCCTACAGACTACAACCCTCCAGTTTATATAGACATCGGATAGGTTTAGGGTTACATAGAGTCGGTTACAATAGTAGGAGATCTTGAATATCCGCATCTCCAAGCTTTCCTTCCACGCCAAGGATAGTACCATCTGGACACGGGACGAAGTCTTCTATCTTGTATCTTCATAGTCCAGGAGTCCGGCTGAAGGTATAGTCCGGCTACCCGAACACCCCCTAATCCAGGACTCCCTCAGTAGCCCCCGAACCAGGCTTCAATGACGATGAGTCCGGCGCGCAGATTGTTCGGCATTGCAAGGCGGGTTCTTCTCCAAATCTTGTGTACCTGTAGGAATAATGTCCGATTTTTGTAATGTAGTGCTCCTCGGCTTCCACGCCCAATAATGGCCGTCTTCCACGTGTCAAACGAATGCGAAAAGCCGGGGCGTTTTTACATCCACACCCCTAGCCGTATAAACGAGCCGCCTATTTAACGGGATGGGGATTTAGGTCCAAACCACATCTTCTCCTTTCCGCGAGTTATCATCAGAGCGCTTCCAGCAAAGGTCCATTCCAACATGACCAGCCGTCGCAGCTCCTCCCCTCGCCCCTCCGGTCCCAAACCCGGGGACTGGGAGAGTTGCACCATCCCGCATAGCGAGTTAGTGTCGCTTCAGGCCAAGGGATTTCTCCCTCAGGCATACATGGTCCCGGTCCGAGCCGGTCTCGCCACCTACAATGGCGGAAAACAAGCGGAGAGCACCCCCAATCCTTCTAAAGGAGAGCGGGTGTGCCTCGTCCCCTATCTAATAAGGGGACTGGGATTTCCAATTCATCCATTTCTCCGTGGGCTTCTGGAGTTCTACGGCCTCCAGCTGCACAATCTCACGCCCGCCTCCGTATTGCATATTGCGGGTTTCGTCGCCCTTTGCGAGCTATTTTTAGGCGTTGAGGCTCATTTCGCGCTGTGGAAGAGGTTATTCTGCCTGGTGCCCCGTTCTCAAGAGGGGTCTATATACCAAGTGGGCGGAGCCGAAGTATGGCGCATCGCCGGGACCGGATACCTATCCGGAACCCCAAAGAAGGCGTCCGAGGACTGGCCTTCGGAATGGTTTTACATAGATGACGTCCCGCTACCGGACCCTATCCGGGTCGGTCTCCCTGAGTTCAACAGTGCTCCATTGAAGAAACGCTTGAGCTGGCGTCCGCGGAGCTCTCAGAGAGAAAGCGACAGAGACGTCCTTTACCTGATGGGCCGGATAAGACTGTTGGCTCATTCCGGACTAACCATGATTGGAGTCATGGCCGCATGCATTATGCGGGGGGTGCAGCCGCTTCAATATAGAGGCCACCCCATGTGGGATTTCAACGGGGAGGATGACGCCACACGTTACGGTCGTAAGGGGCCGGCCTCAGCCGCCGCCTTAGTAAAGATCTTATCCTCTTTGTACAAGGGAGAAAAGGAGGAATTCCTCCGCGTCAACCCGCGGGCCGGATTCAGTATGTACGATCCTCCAAGTTGGGTAAGTGAACAATTGCGCTTGCCCGTTTGTTTTATACTCCCATGGTTAGATAGGTAGTCTAACGACTTCAATGCAGGAACTGCGACAGGAGGTAAAGGATATAAACAGCCGCCCTCCACAGCCCGAGGACCCAGAACGGTCCCTCAATCCGGACTCCGAAGAGGATCCGGACATATCGGTGGAGCTTATCGACGGGGTGTTCCATCAGCTAAGCAAGGACAATACCTTGGTAGCCATTACGGCTGATTACCCAGGGTTAATCCCGGCCTCCCAGGTGACAGAAACCGGGGTCTTATTCCCTTGAAAGAGATTCCACCCTCACGTAGCCCGGTGTTTCTGACGACAACGTGTTTTGCAGGGGAGATTTCCGAGGCAGGAGGCCGAACCTGCGGCGGCTAGCCAACGAGGGGCCGCAGGGCCCCGTGGGGCAAAAAGGAATGTAGTCCGGACTGAGATGCCGGCGCAAAGGTATAGTGCCCTCTGTTTCCCTGGAGTTATTCTGTCAGGGCATATTAACGTTCGTGCTATCTTCAGAACGAAGAGACCTCGCCGACTACATCCGGAGAGGTTGCCAATCGCGCCTCCACCAGCCAGGCTCCAATGTCTGGCCAGGAAGCGGAGGCGAGCACAAGGCGCGCACCGGACGCTCCTCCGACAGAGGATCGGACAGGCTGTCTGCCACAAATTCTGAAGTGGAGAGTGCCATGAACCACAGGCGTCGCCGGACAATTCTACGCGACGCTTGTTTCTCCCAAGAGGCTTTAGATGCCTTTAATTCGGGAGATGCGTACCTCCGTGCCGCTCAAAATGGTTTAGCCAGAGCCACGGAGCAGTATGTAAAAGACATACGGGTAAGAAAATTTTGGTTAAATATATATATGCCAGTAGCCCCCGAGACTTGAAGCAGTTAGAGCAACTGATTTAAGGATCATTTAATATGCAGGTTCTTACAGAGAAGAATACCGTACTGTCCCAGGAGCTGGAAAAGTGCAAGGCCCAACTAGAGGCCGCACTAGCCGCAGCAGGGGAGCCCAAAGAGACCCCCTCAGGTAAGATACACTTCGAAAGATTAGTATTGTGCGGTGTGGGTGCAAATCTGACAAATCATATTGCAGATGGCGCCGGACTCGATCCGGACAAAGCAACAACTCTTACGCCGGCTAAAGGCCGGTGAGAGTATGACAAAGGTGAGGCGAGAGAAGAATGATCTTCAGGATGCCAACACCAAGCTGGACGTCGAACTTAAAGATGTTCGTGGCCAGCTGTCGGACTCCACGAAGGAGAATCAGCGGCTTCGACGCGGCATTTTTAGTAAGTGCTTGAACGAACTTTGAAAAAAGAGTTCGGCGAGGAAGTCGACTAACAGAGTAATGTCTGTAGGTATGCTCACAGGTCGTCCTGCAGAGGAGATGCCCGGTTCTACGGGTGACCTTCTTCCCGAACTCTTGCAACTGCACGAGCGAATTCGGCAGGATGCGGGGTATTGCCCAAGCCTTATGGCCTGCCCACTCCGTGCCCGAGGGCCTTGGAGAGCTTGCGGAGAAGCTGAAGGGAGCTCGGGGCGCTTCCGGTTGTGGAAGATATCGGCCTGCCGACAAGGCGCTAGGAGGCCTGGGCCATGGTGAAGACCCGTTTTACGAAGTCTGACCCAAACCACATGGCCGAGGTCGGACCAGTGGGGCCTGACGGGAAGGAGATCCCTGTAAGCTTAGTATACGGCCAAGTAGAGTTGGCCGCGAAGTATTCCCAGCAGGACTGTAAATTAGACAGCCTGTTAGATGGTATAGAAGAGGAATACAATCAGTCAGAATGACTGTGTAATTTTGAATTGACATGTGTAATGCCTTCTAGCCGGATTGTAGATCGTTTGTCGTTGCCGACCTTTTCGCTTCAACCTCGGGACCTGACGGTCCGGAGTGTGTCCGAATACCCTAGCGGTTATATAAGAACCGGGGTATGCGTGGAGACCAGGCGTAGGGGTCATCAGTTGCTTTATCAGACAAGTGCCCAACTAGTTATGTTATATTACATGGTTAGTAAGAAACATCTTCCAGAGAGAATAGTTCCGTTAAGGGTTCCTTTCGCTGGGAGGCATGCCCTAAGGTGCATGTTCCGGACTGCGTGAAGAGACGCAGAAAAAAAAAGCATCTGGGGCATAAAATGAGTAAAAAGATCATCTTTTATTTCACCGACCGAATATTCCCTTAAGAACGCTAGCTTTCGGCTTCACCCAGTCTGAGGTACACATCCGGCTGACCCAGCAGTAACAATCACAGAGGTGCTCCCTTTGCCGCCTAGCCGAACAATCGGAACGTAGGGGTAAGCACAGGAGCCAGGCAACCCAGCTTGGCAAAACTTAAGTCATATCGATGCATATAATGGTGAAAGAAAAAAGTACATGCGGAGTTGACGCATGTGTTGGCGCGGAAGCCGTATAAATAAGTTCTGTTAAAGAAGCCCCCAGGTTTAATGAGCGCGGGTGGAGCGTCACTAGATGAGCCTTTAAGGGCTATGAAAGAAAAAAATGGGAAGGAGAGAAATTTAAGACAGAAAAATACAAAAAAGGGATGGACAGAGGAAGGAGACGAACACAGAGTCCGGCGCTAGGCATAGAATCTTCGGAGACGGGTGGCGTTCCACGGGTTCGGCTCGAGTCGGTTGTTCGACGCATCTCGCGGGCGGTAAGCCCCACCAGTCAGGACTTGGTCGATTATGAATGGAACTTCCCACTTGGGCTTGATTTTGTCCTTTTCTATCCGGCAGGCGTAGAACTAGTTCGCCAACATTGTAATTTTTGGCCTTCTGCTTTGGTATCTTCGGGCCTGCTATTGATAAAATGTGAACAGGCTTTTGCCACATCGCGCTCCTCCTCCAAGGCGTCCAAGTTGTCCTGCCGATCGAGCTCGGCTTCTCTTTCTTCATACATGCGCAATCTATGTGAGTCATGAATTATGTCGCAGGGCAGAACTGCTTCTGCGCCGTACACCATAAAAATGGTGTGTATCCGGTGGTGCGATTTGGCGTGGTCCGCAGCCCCCATAGCACGGAGTCGAGCTCCTCTACCCAGTGCGTGTTAGATTCCTTGAGGGACCGCACCAGTCTGGGTTTGATGCCGCTCATGATAAGACCATTTGCACGTTCGACCTGGCCGTTGGTTTGTGGGTGATAGACGGAAGCATAATCGAGCTTGATGCCCATGTTTTTGCACCAGAGTTTTACCTCGTCGGCGGTAAAGTTTGTACCGTTGTCGGTTATGATGCGTGGGGGACGCCATAACGGTGTACAACCCCGGATATGAAGTCTATCACAGGTCCGGATTCGCCGTTTTAACAGGCTTGGCTTCTATCCATTTGGTGAACTTATCCACCATGACCAGTAAGTATTTTTTCCTATGGGTTCCACCTTTAAGGGGTCCGACCATGTCAAGCCCCCAGACCGCAAAAAGGCCAGGTGATGGGTATAGTTTGGAGTGCGGTGGGTGGCATATGGCTTTGGTTGGCAAAAAGTTGGCAACCAGCGCATCGTTGGACTAGGTCCTGAGCGTCTGCCGGGCCGTCGGCCAGTAAAAGCCTGTACGGAAAGCCTTGCTAACAAGGGACCGAGCAGCGGCGTGGTGACCACCGAGTCCGGCATGAATTTCAGCCAGGAGGTTCCGCCCTTCCTCTTCGAGATGCACCTTTGAAGGACTCCGGTAGTGCTTTTCTTATAAAGTTCTCCCTCATGGACTCTGTAGGCCTTAGATCGCCGCACTATGCAGCGGGCCTCGTTTTGGTCCTCCGGGAGTTCCTACCTAGTAAGGTAGGCTAGGAATGGTTCTGTCCACGGGGCGATAACCGCCATTATTACGTGGGCTGAAGGTGTAATTTCGTTGGCAGAGCCTCCAATTGTGTCAGATTGTTCGGCGTCGAGTGGTGCGGCTGGGTTCGGGCTGTTATTTGCGGGTCCCTCCCATGCTACGATGGCTTGAACAATCTTTCCAAAAAGACGTTGGGGGTGGGCTGCATCGCGTTTTGCTCCGATGCGTGCTAGGACGTCCGCCGCTTGATTGTTTTCTCAGGCTATATGGTGAAACTCCAGCCCTTCGAACCGAGCTGACATTTTTAGGACGGCGTCGCGGTAAGCTGCCATTTTTGGGTCCTTGGCGTCGAAGTCTCCATTTATTTGGGATATCGCGAGTTTGAATCCCCGCGTACCTCTAGGCGCTGGATACCCATGGATACTGCTATCCGGAGGCCATGTAGGAGGGCCTCATATTCGGCTGCATTGTTGGAATCCGTGTACATGATCTGGAGCACATATTGGACTGTGTCTCCTGTGGGGGACGTCAGGACGACGCCGGCCCCCCAGTCCGGCCAACATTTTGGAGCCGTCGAAATGCATAATCCAGTTTGAATATGTGCCGTACTCTTTAGGGAGCTCGGCCTCGCGTCCATTTCTGCGACGAAGTCGGCCAAAACTTGCGATTTAATAGCTCGCCGTGGCTTATAGGTTATATCGAACGGGAGAAGCTCGATGGCCCATTTTGCAATCCGGCCCGTTGCATCGCGGTTGTTGATAATATCGTTTAGTGGCACTTCCGAGGCTACTGTTATGGAACACTCTTGAAAGTAGTGTCGTAGCTTCCGGGATGCCATGAATACCGCGTATGCAATCTTTTGATAATGCGGGTACCGTGATTTGCATGGAGTGAGGATAGTGGACACGTAGTAGACCGGCCTTTGAAGGGGGAATTGTGTCCGTCCGTTTCCCGCTCGAACAACGAGCACTGCGCTGACAACTTGGTGTGTTGCTGCAATGTACAATAACATTGGTTCGCCGGTGATTGGCGCGGCCAAGGACTGGGTTTGTTGCCAATATGGCTTTTATTTCATCAAGTCCGGCGTGGTGGCATCCGTCCACTCGAAGTGTTTCGGTGCGCCGAAGGAGGCGATAAAGGGGTAGTGCCTTTTCTCCCCCAAGCGGGAGATGAAGCGGCTTAAAGCCGCCACGCATTCGATTTTTTTGTATTTGTTTAAGGTCCTTTGGGACATCCAATTGTGACAAAGCTCGGATCTTGGCTGGTTTGCTTCAATTCCTCTACCGGATACAATGAGCCCAAGAGCTTTCCGGCTGGAACGCCAAAGACGCATTTTTCTGGGTTGAGCTTGATGTCATATTTTCGGAGGTTATCGAATGTAAGCCTCAAGTCGTTTACTAGGGATTCGACATGTCTTGATTTGACGACCACATCATCCACATACGCCTCCACTGTTTTGCCAGACATGTCTGGATCATGCGCTGATATGTTGCGCCGGCGTTTTTCAGCCCGAAAGGCATTGTGTTGAAGCAGAATGGGCCGTATGGTGTGATGAATGTGTTGCAGCTTGGTCTGATTCTGCCATCTTGATTTGATGGTAACCGGAGTATGCTTCGAGGAAACACAACAAATCGTGTCCTACGGTGGCATCGATAATTTGATCGATGCGGGGGAGGGGGAAAGGATCGTTTGGGCAAGCCTTGTTAAGGTCTTTAAAATCGACACACAGGCGCCAGGATTTGTCCTTCTTTGGTACCATCACCAGGTTTGCTAGCTAGTCCGGATGTTTTATGTCTCTGATGAATCCGGCCTCTAATAGCTTGGCTAGCTCCTCTCCCATAGCCTGTCTCTTGGGTTCGGAAAAACGCCTAAGGGCTTGTTTGACAGGTTTAAATCCTTTTAGGATATTTAAGCTGTGTTCGGCCAGCCTGCGTGGGATCCCTGGCATGTCTGAAGGGTGCCAGGCGAAGATGTCCCAGTTCTCTCGTAGGAACTCTCGCAGTGCGGCGTCTGCATCAGGGTTCAGTCGTGCCCCGATGGAAGCTGTTTTATTGGGGTCCGTTGGATGGACCTGGAATTTGACTATTTCGTCAGCTGGCTTGAAGGACGTGGATTTGGATCTCTTATCGAGTATCACATCATCCCTGTTAACCGTGGAGCGCAGCGCAGTCAGTTCCTCGGCCGCTAAGGCTTCGGATAGCGCCTCAAGGGCTAATGCGGCCGTCTTGTTTTCGGCGCGGAGTGCTATGTCCGGATCACTAGCTAGAGTGATAATTCCATTCGGCCCGGGCATCTTAAGCTTCATGTACCCGTAATGGGGTATTGCTTGGAAGATTGTGAATGCTTCCCGCCCTAGTAAAGCGTGATATCCGCTCTTAAACGGGGCCACCTGAAACGTGACTTCTTCGGACCTGTAATTATCTGGCGTGCCGAACACCACATCTAGTGTGATTTTTCCTGTGCAGCGCGCTTCCCGACTGGGGATTATTCCTCTAAAGGTTGTGCTACTTCGCTCGACGCGGTTCTAGTCTATTTCCATTTTTTGAAGGGTTTCCTCATAAATGAGGTTCAGTCCGCTGCCTCCATCCATGAGCACCTTGGTGAGGCGAAAGCCATCCACTATGGGACTGAGGACCAATGCGGCTGGTGCTCGGGCTGTTCGGAATCTAGGTTCATCACTTGCGTTGAAGGTAATGGCAGTGTCGCTCCATGATTTATTGTTGCAACTTGATAGACTTTGGCGAGGCTGCGGAGTGTTCTTTTTCGCACATTGTTTGATGTGAAAGTCTCAAAGACTGTGAGAACGGTACTAGTGTCCTTGGGCTGGCTTTCTGCGGCCTCCGGAATTAAGAGGTCCTCGCCGATTTTGGCCACCTGCCGGAGTATCCAACATGCTCTAAGGCTGTGAGTTGGTGTGGCGTCCTCTGTACTGTGAATTCTACAGGGTCCATCAAGCCATCTTTCTAGTACGGTTCCATGCCCTGTAGAGGGTTTTGGCTTTTTGGTGTTTAACCCGGGTGTCTGTGATGATGCACCCTCTTAGTTCGGACGGGATTACTATTCAAGGCGGATTAACCAAAATTATTTCGGTTTTCCAGGCGCTTTCCATCGCAAAGTATTTTTGTACTATGGACGCCAAGTCAGCGAAGCGTGTGATATCACGATGACTTACGGCGTTAGGGATTCCCTTGTCCATGCAATTACTGCAGAAAATTGAGATTGCGTCTTCCTCGCGGCAATCCTTTATCCTGTTCATGACCAGGAGGAATCTAGCCCAGTAATGATGTACTGTTTCCTTAGGCCTCTGCCTGATTTGGGAGAGATCGCTTATGATCGGGTGGGCGGGTGTCGTTGAATCTGAAACCTCACCCAATCCAAGATTCGGAGGCCGAAGAGTTTCCGAACTCTGAAGTTCAGATTCTTGGATGTTGTCCAGTGAATCTGGCCCGTTGCCTGATCCTAAGCTCAGGTCTTGAGTTACATCTCCCCCTCCGCGGGTATCCGGCTTGGAGGGGTCAGGAATTCGAACGTAGCTAGTCCTTAAAATAGATGAAGGGTCGCCGCACTGCGTCTCTACCACGGCAACGTGGTGGGTGACTTGGGGAGAGTTAATTTCTCTTAGATCGGGTTTAAGCCCAACCTGGTCATAATCCGTAGCGACCCCCAGGGCGGCGATGCGATCCAAGAGCTCGTTTACGGAAGAGAGCTCCATTAGATCTAGCTGCTCGACGAGCTCCGAGCTGACGTGTAGGTTGCTTTTGATGACCCGAGAGGTCACCGTCGGCGCAACGGCCGAACAGGCGGTCATGAGGAAACCACCTAGCCGGAGGGTTTGGCCCACAGCCAAGGCTCCCTTAGCAACGGCACCGTCTTTAAAGACGGGAGGACGCATCCTTCCTGATTGTGACGGCACAGAGGAACTCTCACTGAAAGCACCAATGTCGATGTCAAAACCGGTGGATCTCGGGTAGTGGGTCCCGAACTGTGCGTCTAGGCCAGATGGTAACAGGAGGCAGGGAACATGATGTTTTACCCAGGTTCGGGCCCTCTTGATGGAGGTAAAACCCTACGTCCTGCTTGATTAATATTGATGATATGGGTAGTACAAGAGTAGATCTACCACGAGATCAAGGAGGCTAAACCCTAGAAGCTAGCCTATGGTATGATTGTTGTATATGGAGTTGATTGCCTACGGACTACAACCCTCCGGTTTATATAGACACCGGATAGGTTAGGGTTACATAGAGTCGGTTACAATGGTAGGAGATCTTGAATATCCGCATCGCCCAAGCTTGCCTTCCACCAAGGAAAGTCCCATCCGGACACGGGACGAAGTCTTCAATCTTGTATCTTCATAGTCCAGGAGTCCGGCTGAAGGTATAGTCCGGCTACTTATAGCAACCCCTCGGTATTTGATACTAGTTCAGCTGCTAAGAGTAGTAACTTGAAACGGGAGTTGCAGAATGAATAGAGGCTAGTTAAGGGTGAAGTGACGATGTGTTGGAAGTGGTTCCAAGATTGATATGATCATCCGATCACCGGTACCCCCTAATCCAGGACTCCCTCAATGGGTACTTGGTATGTTGGTACTTTAGAGTAGACCTCCCCGGCTCAACGGCGTTTCCATTCCACAGCTGTAAAAGAAATGGCCTTGTTGCTACTGTCTTGAGCACTGCGTTGGTTTCCCCGAAGAGGAAGGGATGATGCAGCAAAGTAGCGTAAGTATTTCCCTCAGTTTTTGAGAACCAAGGTATCAATCCAGTAGGAGGCTATGCGCGAGTCCCTCGTACCTACACAAAACAAATAAATCCTCGCAACCAACGCAAATAGGGGTTGTCAATCCCTATAAGGCCACTTACAAGAGTGAGATCTGATAGATATGATAAGATAATATTTTTGGTATTTTTATGATAAAGATGCAAAGTAAAATAAAGGCAAAGGAAACAACTAAGTAGTAGGAGATTAATATAATGAAGATAGACCCAGGGGCCATAGGTTTCACTAGTGGCTTCTCTCGAGAGCATAAGTATTCTACGGTGGGTGAACAAATTACTGTTGAGCAATTGACAGAATTGAGCATAGTTATGAGAATATCTAGGTATGATCATGTATATAGGCATCACGTCCGAGACAAGTAGACCGACTCCTGCCTGCATCTACTACTATTACTCCACTCATCGACCGCTATCCAGCATGCATCTAGAGTATTAAGTTAAAAATAGAGTAACACCTTAAGCAAGATGACATGATGTAGAGGGATAGACTCATGCAATATGAGAAAACCATCTTGTTATCCTCGATGGCAAAATACAATAAGTGCCCTTGCTGCCCCTACTGTCACTGGGAAAGGACACCGCAAGATTGAACCCAAAGCTAAGCACTTCTCCCATTGCAAGAAAGATCAATCTAATAGGCCAAATCAAACTGATAATTCGAAGAGACTTGCAAAGATAACCAATCATACATAAAAGAATTCAGAGAAGATTCAATATTATTCATAGATAGACTGATAATAAACCCAAAATTCATCGGTCTCAACAAACACACCGCAAAAAGAAGATACATCGAATAGTTCTCCATCAGAGAGGGGGAGAACATTGTATTGAGATCCAAAAAGAGAGAAGAAGCCATCTAGCTACTAACTATGGACCCGTAGGTCTGAGGTAAACTACTCACACTTCATCGGAGAGGCTATGGATTTGATGTAGAAGCCCTCCGTGATCGATGCCCCCTCTGGCCGAGCTCTGGAACAGGCCCCATGATGGGATCTCGTGGATACAGAAAGTTACGGCGGTGGAATTAGGGTTTTGGCTCCGTATCAGATTGTTTGGGGTACGTGGATATATATATAGGAGGGGCCCACGAGGGTGGGGGGCGCGCCTGGTAGGGTAGGGCGCGCTACCTCGTGGCCTCCTGTTATGCCTTGACGTAGGGTCCAAGTCCTCCCTGATTATGTTGAGAAAATCACGTTCCCGAAGGTTTCATTCCGTTTGGACTCCGTTTGATATTCCTTTTCTTCGAAACCCTAAAACAGGCAAAAAACAGCAATTCTGGGCTCTCCGGTTAATAGGTTAGTCCCAAAAATAATATAAAAGTGGATAATAAAGCCCAATAATGTCCAAAACATAGATATATAGCATGGAGCAATCAAAAATTATAGATACGTTGGAGACCTATCAAGCATTCACAAGCTTAATTCCTGCTCGTCCTTGAGTAGGTATCAATGATAAAAACAGCTTAAATTTTGATGCGGAGTGCTACTTGGCATAATTTTAATGTAATTCTTCTTAATTGTGGTATGAATATTCAGATCTGAAAGATTCAAGACAAAAGTTTAATATTGACATAAAAATAATGATACTTCAAGCATACTAACAAAGCAATTATGTCTTTTCAAAATAACATGGCCAAAGAAAGTTATCCCTACAAAATCATATAGTCTGGCTATGCTCCATCTTCACCACACCAAATATTTAAATCATGCACAACCCCCATGATAAGCCAAGCAATTGTTTCATACTTTTGACATTCTCTAACTTTTTCAATCTTCACGCAATACATGAGCGTGAGCCATGGACATAGCACGTGTAGGTGGAATAGAATGGTGGTTGTGGAGAAGACAAAAAGGGAGAAGATAGTATCACATCAACTAGGCGTATCAACGGGCTATGGAGGTGCCCATCAATAGATATCAATGTGAGTGAGTAGGATTTCCATGCAAAGATGCACTAGAGCTATAAGTATATGAAAGCTCAAAAAGAAACTAAGTGGGTGTGCATCCAACTTGCTTGCTCATGAATACATAGGGCATTTTGAGGAAGCCCGTCATTGGAATATACAAGCCAAGTTCTATAATGAAAATTCCCACTAGTATATGAAAGTGATAACAAGCACAAGTGTGGTAAAAGGATAGTAGCATTGCCCCTTCTCTCTTTTTTTCTCATTTTTTATTTGGGCTTTCTTTTGGCTCCTTTTTTATTGGCCTTCTTTTTCTCTTTTATTTATTTATTCGTCCGGAGTCTCATCCCGTTGTGGGGGAATCATAGTCTCCATCATCCTTTCCTCACTGGACAATGTCTAATAATGATGATCATCACACTTTTATTTTTCTTACAACTCAACAATTACAACTCGATACTTAGAACAAAATATGACTCTATATGAATGCCTCGGCGGTGTACCGGGATATGCAATGACCAGTGACATGTATGAAAGAATTATGAATGGTGGCTTTGCCACAAATACGATGTCGACTACATGATCATGCTAAGCAATATGACAATGATGGAGTGTGTCATAATAAACGAACGGTGAAGTTGCATGGCAATATATCTCGGAATGGCTATGGAAATGCCATAATAGGTAGGTATGGTGGCTGTTTTGAGGAAGGTATATGGTGGGTGTATGATACCGACGAAAGGTGTGCGGTATTAAAGAGGCTAGCAAAGGTGGAAGGTGAGAGTGCGTATAATCCATGGACTCAACATTAGTCATAAAGAACTCATATACTTATTGCAAAAATCAACAAGTTATCAAAGCAAAGTATTACGCGCATGCTCCTTGGGGGATTAATTGGTAGGAAAAGACATCGCTCGTCCCCGACCGCCACTCATAAGGAAGCAATCAAAAAATAAATCATGCTCCGACTTCATCACATAACGGTTCACCATACGTGCATGCTACGGGGATCACAAACTTAACACAAGTATTCTCTCAAATTCACAACTACTCAACTAGCAACTTCTAATATCACCATCTCATATCTCGAAACAATTATCAAGCATCAAACTTCTCATAGTATTCAGCACACTCATAAGAAAGTTTTATTATTAATCTTGTATACCAAGCATATTAGGATTTTAAGCAAATTACCATGCTATTTAAGACTCTCAAAATAATCTAAGTGAAGCATGAGAGATCAATAGTTTCTATAAAACAAATCCACCATCGTGCTCTAAAAGATATAAGTGAAGTACTAGAGCAAAATATATAACTCAGAAGATATAAGCGAAGCACATAGAGTATTCTAACAAATTCCAAATCATGTATGGCTCTCTCAAAAGGTGTGTACAGCAAGGATGATTGTGGTAAACTAAAAAGTAAAGACTCAAATCATACAATACGCTCCAAGCAAAACACATATCATGTGGCGAATAAAAATATAGCTCCAAGTAAAGTTACCGATAGAAAGTAGACGAAAGAGGGGATGCCTTCCGGGGCATCCCCAAGCTTTGGCTTTTAGGTGTCCTTAGATTATCTTGGGGGTGCCATGGGCATCCCCAAGCTTAGTTTCTTGCCACTCCTTGTTCCATAATCCATCAAATCTTTACCCAAAACTTGAAAACTTCACAACACAAAACTTAAAGTAGAAAATCTCGTGAGCTCTGTTAGCGAAAGAAAACAAAAGACCACTTCAAGGTACTGTAATGAACTCATTATTTATTTATATTGGTGTTAAACCTAATGTATTCCAACTTCTCTATGGTTTATAAACTATTTTACTAGCCATAGATTCATCAAAATAAGCAAACAACACACGAAAAACGAATCTGTCAAACAGACAGTCTGAAGTAATCTGTAGCTAGCGCAAGATCTGGAACCCCAAAAATTCTAAAATAAATTTCTGGACATGAGAAATTTATCTATTAATCATCTTCAAAAATAATTAACTAAATAGCACTTTCCAAATAAAAAATGGCAGTAGTTCTCGTGAGCGCTAAAGTTTCAGTTTTTTACAGCAAGTGTAACAAGACTTTCCCCAAGTCTTCCCAACGGTTCTACTTGGCACAACACTAATTAAACACAAAAAACACAACCAAAACAGAGGATAGATAAATTATTTATTGAATAACAGCAAGGACAAATATTGGGTTGTCTCCCAACAAGCGCTTTTCTTTAAATCCTTAAAGCTAGGCATTGATAGTTTTAATGATGCTCATATGAAAGACAAGAATTGAAGCACAAAGAGAGCATCATAAAACACGTGACAGACACATCTAAGTCTAGCATACTTCCTATGCATAGGCATCTTATAGGCAAACAAATTATCAAGGCAAGCAAAAACTAGCATATGCAAGGAAACGGAAAGAAACAATAGCAATCTCAACATAACGAGAGGTAATTTAGTAACATGAAAATTTCTACCGCCATATTTTCCTATATCATAATAATTGCATGAGGGATCATAAGAAAATTCAACAAAATAGCTATCACACAAAATATTTTCAACACGATCCATATGCATGCAAAGTTGACACTCTTCCAAAATAGTGGGATTAACATTAACTAAAGTCATGACCTTTCCAAACCCACTTTTATCAAAAATTTCATAAGATTGAACATTCTCCAAATATGTGGGATCTAAAGTCGACACTCTTCCAAACCCACTTTCAATAATATTGCAAACACTATTATCAATCTCATATTCATCATGGGGCTTAAATAAATTTTCAATATCATAAGAAGAATCACCCCAATCATGATCATTACAACAAGTAGTAGACGTAGCAAAACTAGCATCCCCAAGCTTAGGGTTTTGCATATTATTAGCACAATTGACATCAAGAGAATTTATAGTAAAATCATTGCAATCATGCTTTTTATTCAAAGATCTATCGTGAATCGCTTCATAAAGTAATTCATCACACGTTTCAGATTCATGAATTTCAAGCAAAACTTCATAAAGATAATCTAGTGCACAAAACTCACTAGCAATTGGTTCATCATAATTGGATCTCTTAAAAAGATTAGCAAGTGGATGAGGATCCATAAATCTTAGGTTCTCTGTTTAGTAATAAATAAACAACTATTCCAACCATACAAGCAAACAAGAAACGGGCAAATAGAGGCAAATAGAGAAAGAGAGGGAGGATAGAGAGAGAGGGCGAATAAAACGGCAAGGGTGAAGTGGGGAGAGGAAAACGAGAGGCAAATGGCAAATAATGTAATGCGGGAGATAAGGGTATGTGATGGGTACTTGGTATGTTGACTTCTGCGTAGACCTCCCCGGCAACGACGCCAGAAATCCT
>NC_053022.1:566902632-566949788 GCF_003073215.2 Triticum urartu | reverse complement strand
ATACCTCTTGACGTGGGCACGAGCCTGAAATCCCAATTTCAGCCCTCGAAACATCTCATATGTTTCGCGACGTTTCAAAACGTCTTCGGTGCCTCAACTCTAAACCGTTTAACTGAACTACCACGTAGTTATCAAAATGTGTATGTCAGATGTTCACAACATCCACATACAACGTTCGAGGTTCAGCACACTGAGCGGTGCATTAAGGACATAAGCCTTCTATGAAGCAATGAGGACAATCCTCAGTTTACGGACCTAGTCCGCATAATTGCTACTATCAACTTTCAACTAAATTTTTCTCTAGGAACATATCTAAACAGTAGAACTGAAGCGCGAGCTACGACATAATTTGCGAAGACCTTCTGACTATGTTCAAGATAATTAAGTTCATCTTATGAACTCCCACTCAGATAGACATCCCTCTAGTCATCTAAGTGATTACATGATCCGTGTCAACTAGGCCGTGTCCGATCATCACGTGAGACGGACTAGTCAACATCGGTGAACATCTTCATGTTGATCGTATCTTCCATACGACTCATGCTCGACCTTTCGGTCTCTTGTGTTCCGAGGCCATGTCTGTACATGGTAGGCTCGTCAAGTCAACCTAAGTGTTTTGCATGTGTTCCGAGGCCATGTCTGTACATGCTAGGCTCGTCAACACCCGTTGTATTCGAACGTAAGAATCTATCACACCCGATCATCACGTGGTGCTTCGAAACGACGAACTTTCGCAACCGTGCACAGTTAGGGGGAACACTTTCTTGAAATTATTATGAGGGATCATCTTATTTACTACTGTCGTTCTAAGTAAACAAGATGCATAAACATGATAAACATCACATGCAATCAAATAGTGACATGATATGGCCATCATCACTTTGCTCCTCTTGATCTCCATCTTCGGGGCTCCATGATCATCATCGTCACCGGCATGACACCATGGTCTCCATCATCATGATCTCCATCATTGTGTCTCCATGAAGTTGTCTCGCCAACTTATTACTTCTACTACTACAGCTAACGGTTAGCAATAAAGTAAAGTAATTACATGACGTTTATGTTGACACGCAGGTCATAAATAAATTAAGACAACTCCTATGGCTCCTGCCGGTTGTCATACTCATCGACATGCAAGTCGTGATTCCTATTACAAGAACATGATCAATCTCATACATCACATATATCATGTTGGGGAACGTAGCAGAAATTCAAAATTTTCCTACGTGTCACCAAGACCTATCTATGGAGAGACTAGCAACTAGGGAAGGAGAGTGCATCTACATACCCTTGTAGATCGCTAAGCGGAAGCGTTCAAGTGAACGGGGTTGATGGAGTCGTACTCGTCGTGATTCAAATCACTGATGATCAAGTGCCGAACGCACGGCACCTCCGCGTTCAACACACGTACAGCCCGGTGGCGTCTCCCATGCCTTGATCCAGCAAGGAGAGAGGGAGAGGTTGATGGAGATCCAACAGCACGACGGCGTGGTGGAAGTAGCGGGATTCCAACAGGGCTTCGTTAAGCGCTGCGGGAGGAGGAAGATGTGTCACGGGAGGGAGAGGGAGGCGCCATGCCTTAGATTGGTTTGCTCCTCCTTTTTCCCCACTATATATAGGGCCAAGGGAGAGGGGAAGGCGCAGCCCTTGCCCCTTCCTCCAAGGAAGGGTGCGGCCAAGGGTGGGGAGGAGTCCATCCTCCCCAAGGCACCTCGGAGGTGCCTTCCCCTTTTAGGACTCTCCCCTTTTTCCCATCTCTTGGCGCATGGGCCTCTTGGGGCTGGTTCCCTTGGCCCATATAGGCCAAGGCACAACCCCTACAGCCCATGTGGCCCCCCGGGGCAGGTGGCCCCACCCGGTGGACCCCCGGGACCCTTCCGGTGGTCCCGGTACAATACCGATGACCCCGAAACTTGTCCCGATGGCCGAAATAGCACTTCCTATATATAATTCTTTATCTCCGGACCATTCTGGAACTCCTCGTGACGTCCAGGATCTCATCCGGGACTCCGAACAACATTCGGGTTACCGCATACTAATATCTCTATAACCCTAGCGTCACCGAACCTTAAGTGTGTAGACCCTACGGGTTCGGGAGACATGCAGACATGACCGAGATGACTCTCCGGTCAATAACCAACAGCGGGATCTGGATACCCATGTTGGCTCCCACATGTTCCACGATGATCTCATCGGATGAACCACGATGTCAAGGACTTAATCAATCCCGTATACAATTCTCTTTGTCTAGCGGTACGATACTTGCCCGAGATTCGATCGTCGGTATCCCGATACCTTGTTCAATCTTGTTACCGGCAAGTCTCTTTACTCGTTTCGTAACACATCATCCCATGATCAACTCCTTGATCACATTGTGCACATTATGATGATGTCCTACCGAGTGGGCCCAGAGATACCTCTCCGTTTACACGGAGTGACAAATCCCAGTCTCGATTCGTGCCAACCCAACAGACACTTTCGGAGATACCCGTAGTGCACCTTTATAGTCACCCAGTTACTTTGTGACGTTTGGCACACCCAAAGCACTCCTACGGTATCCGGGAGTTGCACAATCTCATGGTCTAAGGAAATGATACTTGACATTAGAAAAGCTTCAGCATACAAACTACATGATCTTGTGCTAGGCTTAGGATTGGGTCTTTGTCCATCACATCATTCTCCTAATGATGTGATCCCGTTATCAATGACATCCAATGTCCATGGTCAGGAAACCGTAACCATCTATTGATCAACGAGCTAGTCAACTAGAGGCTTACTAGAGACATGGTGTTGTCTATGTATCCACACATGTATCTGAGTTTCCTATCAATACAATTATAGCATGGATAATAAACGATTATCATGAACAAGGAAATATAATAATAACTAATTTATTATTGCCTCTAGGGCATATTTCCAACACCATAATCTCTTCATTCGTTCTCCGCTATTAGTGACTTTGGAGTGACCTTTGTTGCATGTTGAGGGATAGTTTGTGATCCAATTATGTAGTATTGTTGAGGGAACTTACACTAGCGAAAGTATTGAACCTAGGCCTTATTTCCACACATTGCAATACCGTTTACGCTCACTTTTATCACTAGTTACCTTGCTGTTTTTATATTTTCAGATTACAAAAACTATTATCTACCATCCATATTGCACTTGTATCACCATCTCTTCGCCGAATTAGTGCACCTATACAATTTACCTTGTATTGGGTGTGTGGGACACAAGAGACTTTGTATTTGGTTGCAGGGTTGCTTAGAGAGACCATTCTTCATTCCTACGCCTCCTACGGGATTGATAACCTTAGGTCATCCACTTGAGGGAAATTTGCTACTTGTCTACCAAACCTCTGCACTTGGGAGGCCCAACAACGTCTACAAGAGAAGGTTGTGTAGTAGACATCAAGCTCTTTTCTGGCGCCGTTGCCGGGGAGGTTAGCGCTTGAAGGTATATCTTTAGATCTTGCAATCGAGTCTTTTAGTTTCTTGTTTTATCACTAGTTTAGTTTATAAAAGAAAACTATAAAAATGGAATTGAGTTTGTCTCATACGCTTCATCTTTTTAATATCTTTCGTGAGTATGATGGAAAGGATAATTGTGCTCAAGTGCTAGAAGAAGAAATCTATAAAATGTTTGGCACTAAATATTTGAATGATGAGCATGATTGCAATGTTGTTAGTATGAATTCCTTGAATATCCATGATGCTAATGATATGCAAAGCCACAAGCTTGGGGAAGCTATGTTTGATGAAGATGATATTTTTTGTCCCCCAAGTTTTGATGAGCAAATTTATTATGATGAAAGCATGCCTCCTATCTATGATGATTATTGTGATGACACGTATGCTTTAAAGAATAATAATAACAATGAACCTTGTCATCTTGATCTTAATTTTCAATCACATGATAGTTATTTTGTTGAGTTTGCTCCCACTATTATTCATGAGAAGAATTTTGCTTATGTGGAGAGTGTAAATTTTCTATGCTTGTAGATCATGAAAAGAATGCTTTAGTGCTGGTTATATTGTTGAATTCATTCATGATGCTACTGAAAATTATTATGAGGGAGGAATATATGCTTGTAGGAATTGCAATAATATCAAGTTTCCTCTCTATGTGCTTAAAGTTTTGAAGTTATGCTTGTTTTACCCCTATGCAAGTTGATTCTTGTTCCCACAAGTTGTTTGCTCACAAAATCCCTATGCATAGGAAGTATGTTAGACTTAAATGTGCTAGTCATATTCTTCATGATGCTCTCTTTATGTTACATATCTTATCTTTTATGTGAGCATCATTGAAATCATCATGCCTAGCTAGGGGCGTTAAACGATAGCGCTTGTTGGGAGGCAACCCAACTTTATTTTTGTTCCTGTTTTTGTAATAAATAATTCATCTAGCCCTGTTTAGATGTGGTTTTATGCTTTTAATTAGTGTTTGTGCCAAGTAGAACCTTTGGGAAGACTTGGGGAAAGTCTTGTTGATCATGCTGTAAAAACAGAAACTTTAGCGCTCACAAGAATTGCTGCCATTTTTATTTGGAGAGTGATATTTAGTTAATTTTTTTGCAGATGATTAATAGATAAATTCCTCAGGTCCATAATTTATTTGAGAATTTTATGAGTTCCAGAAGTATACGTTTGATCCAGATTACTACAGACTGTTCTGTTTTTGACAGATTCTGTTTTTTCGTGTGTTGTTTGCTTATTTTGATGAATCTATGGCTAGTAAAAGAGTTTATAAACCATAGAGAAGTTGGAATACAGTAGGTTTAACACCAATATAAATAAAATGAGTTCATTACAGTACCTTGAAAAGTGGTGATTTATTTTCTTATACTAACGGAGCTTACGAGTTTTCTGTTCAGTTTTGTGTTCTGAAGTTTTCAAGTTTTGGGTAAGGATTCGATGGACTATGGAATAAGGAGTGGCAAGAGCCTAAGCTTGGGTATGCCCGAGTCACCCCAAGGTAATATTCAAGGATAGCCAAGAGCCTAAGCTTGGGGATGCCCCGGAAGGCATCCCCTCTTTCGTCTTCGTTCATCGGTAACTTTACTTGGAGCTATATTTTATTTACCACATGGTATGTGTTTTGCTTGGAGCGTCAATTTATTTTGTTAAGATTTGCTTGCTGTTATTTATAAAATTGTTTTGCATCTTTTATTTCAATAAAAGTGGCATTGATAGCCTTTACTATGCCTATGTTACAACTATACATGTTGCTGTTTGAAAACAGAAAGTTTACCGCTGTTGCAATAATTCCCTAGAAAAGTCAGAATGTGATAAAATGTTAAAACCTTTTGCATATTAAGCTCTGATAAATTTACTACAGTGGGAATTTTCTTTCATAATTTTTGGATCTAGGGAAGTATGGATGTTGCAGCATTCTTTACAGACTATCCTGTTTAGGCAGATTGCTGTTATGTTTGCATTGTTTGCATATGTTTGCTTCTTTAATGATTCTATTTGAGGATAGGACTATTAAATATGCAGAGGCATTTAGTATGCAATGTTGAATAATAATTTTAGTGATTTGCTACAGTAGAGTATGATAAGGTTTTGGCAATGGTTTATACTAACTTATCTCACGAGTCCTTGTTGAGTTTTGTGTGGATGAAGCTTTTGAGATTTAGGGAGACCGTGATATGAGAGGAATTAAGGAGACACAAAAGCTCAAGCTTGGGGATTCCCAAGGCATCCCAAGATAATATTTCAAGAACTCTCAAGCATCTAAGCTTGGGGATGCCCCGGTTGGCATCCCACCTTTCTTCTTCAACAATTATCGGTTAGTATCGGTTGATCCTAAGTTTTTGCTTCTTCACATGATGTTTGCTATTCTTAGATGTAATTTTATTTTGCTTTGCTTGCTGTTTGAATAGAGTACCAAGATCTTAAATTATTAAATGTTAGAGAGTCTTCACATAGTTGCATAATTATTCGACTACTCATTGATCTTCACTTATGTCTTTCGGAGTAGTTTGTCATTTGCTCTAGTGCTTCACTTATATATTTTAGAGCATGGTCGTAGTTTTATTTTGAAGAAATAGATGAACTCTCATGCTTCACTTAGATTATTTTGAGAGTATTAAATAGCATGGTAATTTGCTTAAAATCCTAATATGCTAGGTATACAAGATTAATAATAAAATTCTCTTATGAGTGTGTTGAATACTAAGAGAAGTTTGATACTTGATGATTGTTTTGAGATATGAGGATGGTAATATTAGAGTCATGCTAGTTGAGTAGTTGTGAATTTGAGAAATACTTGTGTTGAAGTTTGTGATTCCCGTAGCATGCACGTATGGTGAACCGTTATGTGATGAAGTCGGAGCATGATTTTATTTTTTGATTGCCTTCCTTATGAGTGGCGGTCGGGGACGAGCGATGGTCTTTTCCTACCAATCTCCCTAGGAGCATGCGCGTAGTACTTTGTTTGATAACTAATAGATTTTTGCAATAAGTATGTGAGTTCTTTATGACTAATGTTGAGTCCATGGATTATACGCACTCTCACCCTTCCACCATTGCTAGCCTCTCTAGTACCGCGCAACTTTCGTCGCGGTACCATACACCCACCATATACCTTCCTCAAAACAGCCACCATACCTACCTATTATGGCATTTCCATAGCCATTCCGAGATATATTGCCATGCAAATTTCCACCATTCCGTTCATCATGACACATTCATCATTGTCATATTGCTTAGCATGATCATGTAGTTGACATAGTATTTGTGGCAAAGCCACTGTTCATAATTCTTTCATACATGTCACTCATTTCATTGCATATCCCGGTACACCGCCGGAGGCATTCATATAGAGTCATCTTTGTTCTAGTATCGAGTTGTATCATTGAGTTGTAAATAAATAGAAGTGTGATGATCATCATTACATAGAGCATTGTCCAAAAAAGAGAAAGGCCAAATAAAAAAAAGAGCAAAAGGAAGGCCAAATAAAAAAAAAAAAAAATAAAAGGGACAATGCTACTATCCTTTTCCACACTTGTGCTTCAAAGTAGCACCATGATCTTCATGATAGAGAGTCTCTTGAGTGTATCACCATAAAATTACAATAAAATATACCAGAATAGGGATCTACTAGTTGAACGTGCTTTATATATGTGGCCATATACGATGGAGCTATCCATCAAAAGACTATGACACGCATTTTGGTGGCGTGAGAGCATAGTGAGTTGAGCTAGCACATCTCACATAAAGGTATTCTTTGTTGTATCTGAGTGTTTCAGATTAAGTGATTATATATCAGCCTCAATATGCTCTTCACAGTGCATCGCTTGTGTGCAATCCACTACTCGTCTCTAGCTTATTTCTCTTCTTCTGGCCTATATAGTATAGAGTGTGTAGAAGAGATGGTGTATCGAGTTGTGCGCATGCAAATGGGGTATGACTTGATTAGAATGCTGAATAAGTATATGAAAGGGCTCTTGACCTTAGAAACGTTACGCATATGCGCCGAATGAATCGCCACCGTACACCTCACTACCTCATGCTCACTCGCGTGCAATAGATCCCTGTAGCATTTTGGGTGGATTGACAGACCGAATCGTTGGGCATATAATACAGGTCCGGTCTGTTCCATAGCATATATCATGAATCTGCTCTCCGATCTTCGATACACTGGAATCATAGCAGTGAAGATTATGTGCAACCAAATAGAGAGACTCTCATCATATTGTAGCTTTCATAAGTGCTCATTTTAATGCCCATGTGGCGTGAGATGAAGGTTTGTGATACGAGAGTTAGATGTCCTTTTAATTTATTTCCGTTTTGTTCATTTGGTGCTGACTAACGCACCAGCCTATTTCAATTTTTGTATTAACATTTGGGCTTCCTTTTTTGCCTTCTTTTTATGTGGACCACTTTTTTGGTGGGTGATACATGTAAGTGTCTCTGCATATAATTGTTCATGGTGATAATGGTTTCACATTACGAATATTGCATATCTTTGTGATTCTTTAAAAGAATGACATCGAGTGATACGCAATATTCCAGGGACGATTTGCTAGATCTAGCAGTGTATGTGGTCTACATATTACGAAGTAGCACATCAGTCGTGGCATTAATGCCAGTTAGAAATGTGTGTAACGGTCTGAGAGTGGTGCGAAGTTGAGTCAAGATGATCATCTGTTCATGCAAACAGACGAATCTATGAAACAGTGGCGTTCATACCATGCTCGCAGGAGAAAAAGATATCTCGCTATGTACTATCTGACATAATCTGTGACCTCTAAGATGCATATTTATGTACCCAACTGACTCGATAGTTGACAGCATGTGGTGATAGTGTGTAGAGATCCGGCCTTATGTCGGAACATTTGCAGAATATGCAACTTCCTGAGATTATCTTGAGAAAATTTGTCTCTTCATAGAAGAATTGCCCTAAATAGGAGTCATCGGACTGAGTACGTGTGTGGTGGTTAATCTGAGGAAGGGTAGTTCTGATTGGTTGTATCTTGAGGGATGTGGTCAGTTTTCTAGGAATTGACAGAATCGTTCGTGCTGACAAGTTCTTGCGCTTGCTTTCTGCCAGATCAGACCAAGGATATGAGGTGTATTGCGACGCTTCACGTCGAGGACTTGGAGCAGTGCTTATGCAGGAAGGAAGAGTTGTTTCATATGCCTCATGACAGCTTAAGCCTCATGAGTTGAATTATGCCAGCATGATTTGGAGTTAGCAGCCGTAGTGCATGCATTGAAACTTGGAGACATTTTCTCATTGGAAACCATTGTGAGGTGTACACGGATCACAAGAGTTTGAAGTATATTTTCACGCAGAAGGAGTTGAATCTCAGGCAAAGGAGATGGTTGGAGCTCATCAAGGATTATGATATGAGATTGCATTATCACCCTGGAAAGGCTAACGTAGTAGCTGACGCGTTGAGCCGTAAAAGCCATGTCAACACCTTAATGACGGGAGATTTACCAAGGGAGTTAGCCGAAAATCTTCGTGAGCTATGTTTGGAGATAGTTCCGAGAGGCTATGTAGCAGCATTGGAGATTCAGTCTACTTTGATGGATAAGATCCGCGACTGTCAAACTGACAGAAGAGATAGAGATACTCGCTTCTTGATTAAGCCTAGTATAGTTGTGTGACGGACTTTCAGTCTACCATTTTTAAGTGACTATGTTCTAGCCTCGGAAGCATCAAAGGACTGTACTCATAGGAGAATCTGCCGCGTGATTGCAGGAGAATGGACCTGAAGCTCAGTTCGTTGTAGAGGGGTATATTGGTACCGAAATGAGAACGCCGTCAGCTTCCTGTACTCAGGTTGCAGAACGGAACCGCCTCGAATTGGCTAGTCGTGCGCTCATAATTAAGAGTGTCGCGGGCGAATGATCAGTAAGTTCATACATGCTCAGAAGGCAGCTTGATATCAATGTTTCTCCGTAACTTCGCAGATCACCCACTGCGCTCTAACTCCGCAAGAGTGTATTGCGATTCACTGTAAAGGCGATTTGTGCTCTGATTGGTAGCTCGGGACCGGTTCATGAAGAGAGACTATCTATGTCGCGACAAGGTTTATATGGCTTCTCAAAATATACGCAGTGTATTTCGTGCGTCTTGTCAGCGTGTGACTCTTAAGACTTATTACACCGCTCACGTCTCATTCTCAAAAAAGACATTTCAGAGTATGCTCAACAACTCTCATAGTATGCCAAACGGTACTGACTACAGAAGCTCCATTGTCTCTCTATACCCAATATTTGCATATAGCATAACTCGCAGTAATGTAGCGCCTGATGTCATGTTATATAGTATTAAGATTACCCAGATATAACTCGTTCTGCACGTCTTAGAAGCTGACCCACATATCTGCAAGAGATGGATATAATGATTCATGAGAGTTTCGATTCTTTTGTTCTTAGTGAGAATAAGCTACAACTTCACTACCGATGCTTTCCTCAAATTAATTGAAGTATTAAAGTGAAAGGCACTCACAGTAATACGCAAGTGCTCATAGATGATTCGGGACCAAAATAAATTCATTTACCCGAAAGAATGATACCTAAGTGCGATTTCATATTGGAGTAGTAATAATTCATGCAATATTGTGGAAGACTCTCTAACATTTAGGTAATTTCAGATCTGGTACTCTATTCGAAACAGGCAAAGCAAAGCAAAATAATGATTCATAGAGGTAGGTGGCAAATCAGTGCGGTGTGTTATCGCGCAAAAGCATTGATAATGCAGACTTTAAGAGGGATCACACCCAAGTTTAACTACAAAGTATACCTGGATCGCATAATATTGGAAGAATGAGAAACGTTGGTGGATTTGCCAACCGCTGAATGTTGGGCATCCCCAAGCTTAGCTGGCTTTGACGCGAGTTTCTACTGAATATAGGATGTTCTCTCTTGGATACAGGCGCTTGTTCCTTGGATCTAGCACACAAGCATGTAGAGCGTGTTATGTGGAGATGCTGATTCCCTCTCAATATTCACGATACTCGCAGATCTCGTCCCTCTATAAGATATATTCGTCACAATATTGCTAGGAGCATATCATCGACTACGCATACTTATTAACGCGACTCTGTACGACTGCACGCGCGCGCGATAAGTTGTGCACGTATGTCCGGCTATCTGTGTAGAACTCGATCTCGACCCTCGAATAATACTCCATATAGACTCGCTGCTTCTCTGAGTTAGACACACTCTATCTGAAAGCTGTATTACTGGTAATGTCGATGACAGTTCGCCCTATCTCTATGAGAGATAACTGTCGTGATAGAGTTATGAGTCAGTCTGTTCCTTTCGGATCCTCAGAAGATCTATCTCTGAATTGAGAGTAAGTTATGTGGTAAAACAGCACAAGGTGGCCATGAATCGCATACAGCAGCTCGAGGTCTGTGCCTAAACGAGGCACCAGTGGATACCTCTCGGCGTGCGACGAGAGCTCTAACTCGGGCTTACGTCGTATAACACGCATACAGTGCCATGACTTATACGCTAATGTGCTTGATGGAAGTGGATCTCGGCATTGAAGATAATAAGCTTTCTCTATGACGTGTTGTCAATAGCGCAAACTGCTGTAGTGCAGTCTAATCAGGGTGTAGATAGTTCATAGGTGACAATGAGTGCATCGATCGTTCTGTGTCATCCTGTCACCAGACATGTTTGTTTCTCGAAGTCTTGACATTTTTTAGAGTAGGCTGAGTTATATATGTGTGGAATTGCGGCTCGGCGGGACTGAAACTGATATGTGTCAGCAGGTATTACCTTTTACTCGCTCTGCCTGCTTACCACGTTTCCAGATTGAGCGGCATGGTCCGACACTGAGTTGATATTGTGAAACCTTAGTAGGCATAGTTAAGGCTGATCAGATGACCTAACCCCTGCTTATTGGGATATCAGATGTGCAAACCATGTGTTTATATAAATAACATGGCAGAAAGCATCGACGTGATCTGATCTACTGAGCTAACCAGGTTTAAAATTACTTAGACGTGTGCTCAGAATGCGAACACGTCTCACACTCGGTGGAGTGGAATGGATTAATCGTTTGTGGCTACAAGTTCAACTGAAGAGGCCAGCTTCACAGCGGAGGATGAAGCCAACCTGGGAGCGAGAGAGGACGCTTGAAGACCACCTACCTATTTCTAACCAACCACCGAATTCTCATGAACGAAGACGAAAGACGGGAGAGGCTGTGCAGAATTCCCGTGCTTAAGGAGCGGGCATCCCAAAGTGCGGTAGGTCTCTCTCTGAAACATCTCACTCCCATTTCCAATTTGGTGTTGATATTCACTTTGGTGGTAGGCACATTATGTGATCGGCAATTCCCCATATGATTAGTGCTCTTTATCTCTACTCTGGTTCGATATTCTATTCACGAATTTCTACGCAAAGATCCATATCAAGGACATCTTAACGCCAAAGTTAGGGCATCGCTATATCAGATACTTTCAATTATATCACTCAATATTCTTAAGAGTTTGTTAACTTAACATATGTTGAGGATTTAGGTATATCATTATGAAATTTTTTATTGATTTTAATTCCTTCAATCTTTTTTTAATTATTATAAAAGAGTAATTGGAGATAGAGGAATGTAATAATACTGAACTTTACACTATATAATTTTAATAGAAATTATTTGTGTTTTATAAACTACAATGTCAATTATTCGAATTTTCTATATTGGGTTTTTATTTTCTAAATCTCTTTTTTTATACTTAGAGGAACTTGCACCTGTCTTCAACATAAGAATCACATTAGAGGATAGGCCACAAACACAAATGTTATACCATAATCTCCTAATCTAGTCATAATATATTCAGTAAGCTGTGCAGAACGATATGTTATTTGCTTTATTACTTTGGATTCTAATCGTTATTATTTTTCTATTTTTTTCTAGGCGCTCATAACTCGTCCTCGGAAAACTCATAATATTCGCAATTTATTTTAGAAATAGAACAATGCCCCGACGCTAACATTTCGTCCTTGATTAGGTCACATCTGTGCAGAACGAAGCCATAGGCCGGTTAACCAACTCTCAAGCCTCCTCGCCAGAATCCAGACACATTATCCCGCGACTCGAGCGATCGAGCAGCCAGCCACCATGCTCGCCGCCGCACCCTCTAACCCCAAGTTTCAACCCCATCCTTTATATAGCACCGTCGGCGCCGCTAATACCCCGTTCTTCGTGTTTATAGACCCAGCCGAGATCAGTCCGGCTTTCCCACAGTCTCGTCTCTCCCCGACCAGGTTGCTGTGCATCGCGCCGAACACTCACAGCTCTTCGAAAGCATACCACCCCACCGGTCTGCCAGCACGGCGCCGCATCGCGCTTGCTACTGCTCTCTGATTGAGACTCCAAACAGGAACCCCGCCAAGGAACCGTGCTGCTCGGCGAGTGGGTCCTAGCTCGCCAAGGGCCTCGTTTTGGATAGAATAAATAACCAATGCCTGCACATTATTTTTATTGGAAAGCACTGCCTATTTCAGTGTATTTTATTCTAATATCTGTGTTTTTGATGCCCTCCACATTGATTAATTATTATATGAATTGTAATCTATTAAGCAAAGTGCGGCAGCATGCATGAAGAATCAGCAGCTACGTCCGCATCCGCTCTCTGTTGTTCTAACTACTACGTACACTATGTTGCTTTAGTTGTATTTTTGTTGCGAACGAATATCGTTACCGTTTGAACTGTGAGTTCACATCAGATTTATATCTTCTAATCTTGCTAGTATTATATCGGGGCGGCTAAAACAAGACATACGTGTGCATTATATATTCTGATCGCGCAGATCCATTGTGGAGTCGGAATGATACTTTTTCGTTTCTAGTTTAGCCTATTTCCGTACAAGCACTCTGTTTCCTCCGCAACTCATACAGATTAATCTAATGCTCTTCCCTGGTTTATCTCGAAGTAAAGCCATCCATCGCTCTATCTTGCCTTTCAACTAAACACTAAACTCAACACTCACAAGCTTATTCCTACTGATAAGACATTTTCCTCTCTTGAATGCACAGTCAATTAGTCATAGGCATAGTGACAATTGTCTCTCTAGTCTCTACGCTATAATGTGCTCTATCGATATGTCTTCTCTCTCGCTTGATTATTTTGCAAACGGAGTCTGAGTTAACTTGATTGGATTAGTATCTACTTTGCGTTGGCGCGCAGTTCTCTTACTAGTGCCAATTGAATTGGCTGATCTCATGTATTGAGTATAGATTTTATAGATCTCTAATTCGTTAGTACGCTAGAGTTAGTCAATTGTTATACACGATTATAGTGATTCGCTTGTGATAGATTACGATTACATGTTCAGTCATCAATGCTAATTCGGTATTTCATCAAGTAACCAGTGTAGAGTATGACTATGCCTGCTTAACACTTGTGAGATTAAGACAACTGTGTCTAAATAAACACTCCTCAGAACTCTGTTAGCGCAGGGATGTTATATAGTCATTCGCTTTACGATCATCACATCCAACACTCGTCTGTCCCCAAGACTTATGTAGGCTGTATGTCTAAATACTATCATTATGTCTCTTCAGTGGTATTATTTGCATTGAGGAATAGAAATCTTCATACTAACTATACTTGTGGCATCATTGCTATACTTCCATAACCATATGTGCAAGTTATTATGTCTCGACTTTAATTTATAGTGTGGCTATGCCATAATGCCTAGATAGTACTCTGAATGAAGATCTGTCTGATGTCTTCTTTAGTCCTCACTGAATAGTTTTTATGAGCGAGCTAGTCTACATTTATTACTTTATGGTCTCATTACTATATACTGCATGAAAGTAGTATGAAGTGACAAATAATGAATGAACGACACGATTCATTGATGGAGCTGGATGAGACATCTGTGGTCCTACATTTTCTCTCAGTGTCTCGTATTGCACTCATATATTTATTACTCGGTGAACGACGTCGTCGATCACAAACAAGGGCGATGCAAAGGAACTTCAATAGAGAATCAGGATATCTCAGTATATTGCATGCAGAAGAACTCGTGAAGATAAGCTAGCTGCTAACTTCATCCAGACAGTCGTACTGGGTGCATCTCGCATATGCTCGCACTCAGGTGGTCTAACGCGCTAGGCTCTGCTCAGAAAGAGCTTGTACTGCTGTAGTTAGTACCTAGAGACATCGTAGGGGCTTTCGTGATTGTGTTAGAGAGCGATGTGTGTTACGTGTCTTGTTCTATGAGTCGTTAAAGCTTGGTTGCGTCGAACAGGATAACCTATATGTGATTTTGTGGTGAGTCTTCTTGTTTCTCATTCACGCATAGCCGATAGTCGCGACATTCTCCCATCATACGGCAAGGAGAGTGGTCGTGACCTGATGCTGTTTGTGTGCAGTCACAAAGGTAATGGCCGCGAACCGTAGCTCTGTGAAGAGTGTAGTGTAACCTACTCTGACAAGCCCAACCATGTGGTTAGCCGGTGCAACCTAATATCAACACAGTAGTGATAGGATACTCTTCTGTGTCTCCTCCTAACACAACCCCATGGATTTCATGTTGGAAAATCTTTCACTGAATATTAGTGATCATCATATTAGTTAATTGATAGTGGTGTCACTTATTTACTTCGGTTCATGAAGGACATTAATTAAGTGTTGAGGGTAATGGTATAGCATCAAAGCATTCTGTCTCTCGGATGTTTAGTAGCATAATGTATTACTTCTGTATCGATGTAGTTAAATTATAAATATTCAATCGCAACCGTGTAGCAAGTGATTATGAGCGTAGCATTGAAAATTAGGGTGGAATAATTTTTGGCCTTGTATGCTCGCGCGCAAATAAAACGTTAACCATACCGTAGGGTTCCATTCACCTCATTCTATCTAGTCGTCAGTGTAATTTTATCCGTACTCATCTCTCCTTTATATCCAATTACTCTAATACATTATAAATGTGGTAGTCAAGAACAATTATCCCTCAACAGTGCAACAAAGAGTCACTCCAAAGCACTAATAGCGGAAGAACGTTAATGAAGAGATTATGGAATTGGTGTTGGAATATGGCCCTAGAGGCAATAAATATGCCATTGGATTATTATTATATTTCCTTGTTCGTGATTAATCTTTTATCCTGCTAGAATTTGTATTTGATATGTGTCAACTATCAGTGTCGATCTCCCTTGTTTGTCGGGCAATATCATGGCCACAGTATACACCATGTTGCGAATGCTTTCACGCACTCGAGTATGGCCTCTAGATTTATGACTAGCTCAATTGATCAATAGATGGTGGTTACTCTCGGTAGGTTCATGTCTTTTACTCTAGTGATGCCGCTGTGGACGCTTGATGTGGAATTGTGCTAATCATTCGAGCGCATTTCGCGTCCTGTGTCTTTTATGTAGATGTGACCTACTAGCATATTTTATTTAGTAAGTTCTCTTAGACACTCGATTTAAATGTAATGTGTTAGCTGTCATTGTAGCATACTGCAGTGTTATTATAGTCCTATTCAGGTTTTGTGTTGTGGATGGACAAGACCAATCCTAGCAGGCACAAAGATCGGTGGGTATCGTTTGTATGCTAAGGCTTTATGCTATATAGTCATAGAGTGTCTCAGTGTATGATTATCCCTCGAATTACACTCGACGAATGATATTGGAGCCTGCTCATATGTGCCCGTTCTGGGATATGCGTAGTTAGTGTTAGCTTAGATCATAGTCTGTGAGTGGGATGGTGTCGTATGTGTCGGCTATAACCTGTCAGGTGAGATTCTCAAGTACACTGGACTATTTTGTAAGGCTTACAATCCTATTGAGACGTTCGCTGGATTCCGATGTGCGCTATGTAGTCTAGTTGTACTACTTAGAATTGTGTTTAGTAGTCACTTTATGCTTCATTGCTGGGTTGGCAGTATATACGCGCTAGACTCTGACCGTTTGAGTATCTCAGTGAACAGTGTGTCGTGTCTGTCGATTGGTGTTGCTGCACGTGAATCGAAGTGATACTTGTTATCCAAGACTTGTCTGTGTTAACGTTAGAAATGGCTAGATTTTCGTGTCTACGGTCCGTGCGTACGCACTGGAGTGTTCGCTCTCCATCATATGGGAGCTCTCTTCTCGGTTTGGATATCATCATAATGGCACATGAGATGTAGGCGTACAAGAGTGGTGTGGGAGAGTCCCACGGCTTAGCGTGATCTCTTTATTTCTTTTTTTTTTCAAACATAGATGGCGCGCCAATGCTTATATACATGCGCATATACTCACCCTATTAAATACACACTATACCTTATCTTTATGAGCACTTCCGAAAGACGAGTCGATGACGTGTTACGGAACGATAAAGAGACTTGCCGGTAACGAGATTGAATCAAGGCTTTATCTCAAAGTGGTATCAGTGTGAGTCACCGTGTAGACACCCCGTCAGTCGACCGACGGGACGCATTCTCCTCCGAATTTACAATTGTGTGCACCGATCGTGTCTGGCAGAATTTGCTAGAAACCGTCAAATTCTCAGACAAGAGTAAATATTGTGCGTCAAGTAACTAGTGAATTGTATTATAGCTCATGGCTTCGTGAGCGATCAGATCGCGAGTGTCGTCCGATGATTATGAGCGAGTCTCGCCTGTGGCTGATAGATTGTGTGGTTACTGTTCCAACATGTGGTTTACTCCAGGATCCCGTGCTGTTGGTTAGATTGACCGGAGGTGAGGGATGTCTTGTGTCACTCGACTGTTGGCGGATTTTTAATAGTCTCCTGTAACCACGCTGAGTGTCCCTCCAGTTCACGATACTTAAGGGGTTTTCTGATATGTGACACGTACATTCCGTGCCTTTACTATGTTCTTTTTGATTGCGTTCGGGACTCTGCATAGAAGGTTATAGAGGCTAGTGTATTACTCGTGTCGGATATAACCCGATATGTTGTCTCAGGGTATGTTCGCCGGTGAGTCTCTGTAGCTATTCCCGTTGAAGTCTCCATTGCTCTCTCGACGATCTGGGTCACATGCAGGGTCTGACCGCTTTTGTCTCCTCACGCGCCCTGGTTCTAGAAGAAGCTGGTAAAGTCAGTGGCGACATTCTCTCAATAGTAGTCGCGCAAATGTCGTTACACTTATAGGGAGCGACATTTACTCTTGTAGTGACAGTAACGTCGCTCGGATGTAGTTCACGCATCACCTCCGGAAACTCTGGAACCCTGTGCCCACATCTCAGTCATGTGTATCCCCAGCATCGCGCGTGTAAGGGCGCTCTCTCTCCGCAGGTTCCTTCTCTCTACGCCCGGGTGGGGAGTGTTCCCAGCCTGTCACACGCAGGCGGAGCGTGCCACGGGGATGGCGGGCGCTGACTGAGCGCCGAAGGCCGGCTGAGCTCTATGAGGGGAGTCTCATAATCGAGGGCTCCCCCGGTGAGCAGGCGCACTGCCCAAGAGGCCCCTGCCGCTAATCGAACGGCGCAGGGCGCGAGCAGGGTCCTCAAGAAGTGGGTCGCGAAGGGGCGACCTTCTCGAGAGCCTCGGGCGCACGCAGGAGGCCGCCTCCTCCCTGGCCGCACCCGTTCTTGGCAGGCATGACGCGGGCCACTACAGGCTCTGCGGGACCTCCCCCCCTCATGTCCCTTCCTACGGCCCAGCAGCGGGATGGTTTGGTATAGTGGGGTCGCACCGGTGAGAGGGCCTTGCTGGCTGCCGAGGAGCAACAACGCCCTGGTCCATATCTAGCCCTTGGCGGCTCCGCGACACATGCCTAGCGCAACTCCTCCAAACCCAAGTGTGACAAACGACGTTTCCCTCTCCCGCAGAGCGCTTCGGGCGAGTGCAAGAGACAAACCTTCGTTGGAATCGCCGCGGTGGCGAGCTACCTCTTGCACGCCACCACTCGCCAACCTATCGGCGTGTGCGCCGGTGGCATCGGGTCTCTACACCTCAGACCGCTCTGACTCTCGCTGCGCCGCTCTCGCGGGCTAACCGGAGTGGTGGAGGACGGAACCCGAGGCGTCTCGTCGCGTACGTGTCGGCTATACTGACTTACGCGCGGTATGCGCGTTGCTGTGTTGTATGAGGGTGAAGGGTGTTTTTTTGCTTTCTTTCAGTTCCGATTGCTCATGAGCGGGTTCTTTTATGTGTTTGAGGCAGACAATTGTATACCGAATCGGTGCTTTGTGGCTCACAAATGGAGTTAGATGCGTGCCATCAACCCCGGTGGTTTGACCTTCACCGTGATGTGAACTGCTGCTTTGCCGCTATAGGCTTTTCTTTGTGTCTTCGTGAACGTGTGACAAAGGTGCTCTTTATTAAGTATCATAAAGGTACAGATTACCTTCTCTCTCCATACGCAGCAGTGCTATCTGACTGTCATCCATTAATCGCTTTAGAATAGACATAAACTTTGGTGTTATTGACGTTTAAGTGACAGGAATTTCATAAAGAAATTTTACTCAGGTGGACTGCCTCGATGACGTCACCGGGTATTGTCATTCAATTGCTTGTTGAACTTTACTGAGGATTGCTATGTCGGTTTATTCTTTTCCCTTTTAAAAAACATATGCAGAACAAACTGAAGAAAATTCTCGAACACAATCAGGCTGTGAGTGGTGTCTCGAGAGACTGTCTTGATTGGTATGTGATTTGGCTTATTAGTCGGGTCTCCATCTAGCCAGTGCCTTACCTGGAACTTATCGATAAATTATTAGTTCTCCTACTAAATCTCCCTGATGTGACTTCAATAGTAACCTTTCAAAATCACTAGAAACTACGACATTTTCAAGAAAGCTGGGCATTGGTTCTATCATAAACAATGGAGCCTGTTGAAGACTGTGGCCTCTCCAGGGTGCATGCCCCTACAACCTGTTACGAACGTATGTCTTACCCGATATGACCGCCTGACCGTTTACGCTCATCATGCAACTTCCACAACTATCTGCCTTGCCTAGACTTTGCGTATCCATATGGTCAGCGCGGAGGCTGCTCCGTTGTATCTGCCAGCTGGTGCAGTACATTAGGCTCTGTGTCTTGATCTCTCTCTGCTTCCTAGGGCTTGTCGGACGCTGGAAAGAATCTCCTCGGTGAAAAGGGTACTCGATTCAACTCGGATGGACGTAAGGTCGGTCACCAAGATTCCGGCAATTAACGGCCTCTTCTGTGGTGAATGATTGCGAGAGTGCGAATTGAAACATTTAGGGATAAGTTGTTCCTGCTAGGACTCGGCCACCCTGGTTCTTAGTCTATGGAATAGTCGACTATTAGTTGCTTGCGTCACCGGTGTGCCACTAACTTTATACATACCAACCTGCATAGCAACACTGAGAGGACGTCTAACTTGTTTTTGCAAGGGGATGCTACTGTGATGTGATTATGGCCAAGAGGATGTGAATGAATGAACTAATATCTGTGATGCTTATGGAGATGATGTATGTCTTACATCGTCCGTAGATAGAGGTGAATCACGACTCTTTTCGCGGAGCACATGATATATGTGATGTATGAGATATGACATGTTCTTGTACGACGCAGGATACAGACTGCATGTCGATTTCACAACCGGCATGAGCCATAGGAGTTGTCTTAATTTATTTATGACCTGCGTGTCAACATAAACGTCATGTAATTACTTTACTTTATTGCTAACCGTTAGTTGTAGTAGTAGAAGTAATAAGTTGGCGAGACAACTTCATGGAGACACAATGATGGAGATCATGGTGTCATGCCAGCAACGATGATGATCATGGAGCCCCGAAGATGGAGATCAAGAGGAGCAAAGTGATGATGGCCATATCATGTCACTATTTAATTGCATGTGATGTTTATCATGTTTATGCATCTTGTTTACTTAGAACGACGGTAGTAAATAAGATGATCCCTCATAATAATTTCAAGAAAGTGTTCCCCCTAACTGTGCACCGTTGTGAAAGTTCGTCGTTTCAAAGCACCACGTGATGATCGGGTGTGATAGATTCTTACGTTCGAATACAACGGGTGTTGATGAGCCTAGCATGTACAGACATGGCCTCGGAACACAAGAGACCGAAAGGTCGAGCATGAGTCGTATGGAAGATATGATCAACATGAAGATGTTCACCGATGTTGACTAGTCCGTCTCATGTGATGATCGGACACGGTCTAGTTGACTCGGATCATGTAATCACTTAGATGACTAGAGGGATGTCTATCTGAGTGGGAGTTCATAAGATGAACTTAATTATCTTGAACATAGTCAGAAGGTCTTCGCAAATTATGTCGTAGCTCGCGCTTCAGTTCTACTGTTTAGATATGTTCCTAGAGAAAAATTTAGTTGAAAGTTGATAGTAGCAATTATGCGGACTAGGTCCGTAAACTGAGGATTGTCCTCATTGCTTCATAGAAGGCTTATGTCCTTAATGCACCGCTCAGTGTGCTGAACCTCGAACGTTGTATGTGGATGTTGCGAACATCTGACATACACATTTTGATAACTACGTGATAGTTCAGTTAAACAGTTTAGAGTTGAGGCACCGAAGACGTTTTGAAACGTTGCGAAACATATGAGATGTTTCGAGGGCTGAAATTGGGATTTCAGGCTCGTGCCCACGTCAAGAGGTATAAGACCTCCGATGATTTTCTTAGCCTACAAACTAAGGAGAAAAGCTCAATTGTTGAGCTTGTGCTCAGATTGTCTGAGTACAACAATCGCTTGAATCGAGTGGGAGTTGATCTTCTAGATGAAATAGTGATGGTTCTCCGAAGTCATTACCACCAAGCTGCTTGAGCTTCGTGATGAACTATAATATATCAGGGACATATATGATGATCCTTGAGATATTCGCGATGTTTGACACCACAAAAGTAGAAATCAAGAAGGAGCATCAATTGTTGATGGTTGGTGAAACCACTAGTTTCAAGAAGGGCAAGGGCACGAAGGGATACTTCATGAAACGGCAATTCAGCTGCTTCTCTAGTAAAGAAACCCAAGGTTGAACCCAAACCCGAGACTAAGTGCTTCTGTAATAAGGGGAATAGCCACTGGAGCAGAATTACCCTAGATACTTGGTAGATAAGAAGGCTGGCAAGGTCGATAGAAGTATATTGGATATACATTGTGTTGATGTGTACTTTACTAGTACTCCTAGTAGCACCAGGGTATTAGATACCGGTTCAGTTGCTAAGTGTTAGTAACTCGAAATAATAGCTACGGAATAAACGGAGACTAGCTAAAGGTGAGCTGACGATATGTGTTGGAAGTGTTTCCAATGTTGATATGATCAAGCATCGCACACTCCCTCTACCATAGAGATTGGTGTTTGCGTTGAGCATAGACATGATTGGATTATGTCTATCCCAATACGGTTATTCATTTAAGGAGAATAACGGTTACTCTGTTTATTTGAATAATACCTTCAATGGTCTTGCACCTAAAATGAATGGTTTATTGAATCTCGATCGTAGTGATACACATGTTCATGCCAAAAGATAGTAATGATAGTACCACCTACTTGTGGCACTGCCACGTAAGTCATATCGGTATAAAACGCATGAAGAAGCTCCATGTTGATGGATCTTTGGGCTCACTCGTTTTTGAAAAGTTTGAGGCATGCGAACCATGTCTATTGGTGTATATGCATGAAGAAACTCCATGCAAATGGACCTTTTGGACTCACTTGATTCTGAATCACTTGAGACATGCAAATCATACCACATGGGCAAGATGACTGAAAGCCTCGTTTTCAGTAAAATGGAACTAGAAAGCAACTTGTTGGAAGTAATACATTTTGATGTGTGCAGTCCAATGAGTGCTGAGGCGTGTAGTGGATATCGCTATGTTCTTACTTCACAGATGATTTGAGTAGATTTACTTGATGAATCACGAGTCTGAATTATTGAAAGGTTCAAGTAATTTCAGGGTGAAGTTGAAAGATCGTCGTGACAAGAGGACAAAAGATCTATGATATGATCATAGAGATGAATATCTGAATTACGAGTTTGGCACATAATTAAGACATTGTGGAAATTTTTTCACAACTAATACAGCCTGGAACACCGTAGCGTGATGGTGTGTCCAAACATCATAACTGCACCCTATTGGATATGATGCATACCATGATGTCTCTTATCGAATTACCACAATAGTTTATGGGTTAGGCATTAGAGACAACCACATTCACTTTAAAAGGGGCACCACGTAATTCCGATGAGATGACACCGTGTGAACTATGGTTTAGGGAAACCTAAGCTGTCATTCCTTAAAAGTTTGGGGATGCGACGCTTATGTGAAAAAGTTTCAGGCTGATAAGCTCGAACCCAAAGCGGATAAATGCATCTTCATAGGACACCCAAAACAGTTGGGTACCTCCTGTCTCAGATTCGAAAGCAATAAGGGATTGTTTCTAGAATCGGGTCCTTTCTCGAGGAAAAGTTTCTCTCGAAAGAATTGAGTGGGAGGATGGTGGAGACTTGATGAGGTTATTGAACCGTCTCTTCAACTAGTGTGTGGCAGGGCACATGGAGTTGTTCCTGTGGCACCTACACCAATTGAAGTGGAAGCTTATGATAGTGATCATGAAACTTCAGATCAAGTCACTACCAAACCTCGTGGGATGACAAGGATGCGTACTACTTTAGAGTGGTACGTAATCCTGTCTTAGAAGTCATGTTGCTAGACAACAATGAACCTACGAGCTATGGCGATGGTGGGCCCGGATTCCGATAAATGGCTCGAGGCCATAAAATCCGAGAGAGGATCCATGTATGGAAACAAAGTGTAGACTTTGACAGAACAGTTCGATGGTCGTGAGGCTGTTGAGTACAGATGGATTTTAAAAGGAAGACGGACAATGATGGTAAATGTCACCATTAAGAAAGCTCGACTTGTCGTTAAGATGTTTACCGACAAGTTCAAGGAGTTGACTACGATGAGACTTTCTCACTCGTAGCGATGCTAAGAGTCTGTTGGAATTATATTAGCGATTACTGCATTATTTATGAAATCTTGCAGATAGGATGTCAAAACATTGTTTCCTCGATGTTTTTTTGAGGAAAGGTTGTATGTGATACAAACCGGAAGGTTTTGTCAATCCTGAAAGATGCTAATAAGTATGCAAAGCTCCAGCAATCCTTCTAGGGACTGGAGTAAGCATCTCGGAGTTGGAATGTATGCTTTGATGATGATCAAAGATTTTGGGTTTATACAAAGTTTATGAGAAACTTGTATTTCCAAAGAAGTGAGTGGGAGCACTATAGAATTTCTGATGAGTATATGTTGTTGACATATTATGGATCAGAAATGATGTAGAATTTCTGGAAAGCATATAGGGTTATTTGGAAAGTGTTTTTCAATGGAAAGCCTGGATTAAGCTACTTGAACATTGAGCATCAAGATCTATAAGGATAGATCAAAACGCTTAATGGTACTTTCAAATGAGCACATACCTTGACATGATCTTGAAGGTGTTCAAGATGGATCAGTCAAAGAAGGAGTTCTTGCCTGAGTTGTAAGGTATGAAGTTAAGACTTAAAGCTCGACCACGGCAGAATAGAGAGAAAGGACGAAGGTTGTCCCCTATGCTTAAGACATAGGCTCTACAGTATGCTATGCTGTGTACCGCACCTGAAATGTGCCTTGCCATGAGTCAGTCAAGGGGTACAAGAGTGATCTAAGAATGGATCACAGGACAGCGGTCAAAGTTATCCTTAGTAACTAGTGGACTAAGGAATTTTCTCGATTATGGAGGTGGTAAAAGGGTTCGTCGTAAAGGGTTACGCCGATGCAAACTTTGACACTAATCCAGATTATTCTGAGTAGTAAACTGGATTCGTATAGTAGAACAGTTATTTGAAATAGCTCCAAATATAGCGTAGTAGCTGCATCTACAAGATGACATAGAGATTTGCGAAGTACATACGGATCTGAAAGATTCAGACCCGTTGACTATAACATCTCTCACAAGCATAACATGATCAAACCCAGAACTCATCGAGTGTTAATCACATGGTAATGTGAACTAGATTATTGACTCTAGTGAACTCTTTGGGTGTTAGTCACATGGGGATGTGACCTTGAGTGTTAATCACATATCGATGTGAACTGGATTATTGACTCTAGTGCAAGTGGGAGACTGTTGGAAATATGCCCTAGAGGCAATAATAAATTAGTTATTATTATATTTCCTTGTTCATGATAATCGTTTATTATCCATGCTAGAATTGTATTGATAGGAAACTCAGATACATGTGTGGATACATAGACAACACCATGTCCCTAGTAAGACTCTAGTTGACTAGCTCGTTGATCAATAGATGGTTACGGTTTCCTGACCATGGACATTGGATGTCATTGATAACGGGATCACATCATTAGGAGAATGATGTGATGGACAAAGACCCAATCCTAAGCCTAGCACAAGATCATGTAGTTTGTATGCTGAAGCTTTTCTAATGTCAAGTATCATTTCCTTAGACCATGAGGTTGTGCAACTCCCGGATACCGTAGGAGTGCTTTGGGTGTGCCAAACGTCACAACGTAACTGGGTGACTATAAAGGTGCACTACGGGTATCTCCGGAAGTGTCTGTTGGGTTGGCACGAATCGAGACTGGGATTTGTCACTCCGTGTAAACGGAGAGGTATCTCTGGGCCCACTCGGTAGGACATCATCATAATGTGCACAATGTGATCAAGGAGTTGATCATGGGATGATGTGTTATGAAACGAGTAAAGAGACTTGCCGGTAACAAGATTGAACAAGGTATCGGGATACCGACGATCGAATCTCGGGCAAGTATCGTACCGCTAGACAAAGAGAATTGTATACGGGATTGATTAAGTCCTTGACATCGTGGTTCATCCGATGAGATCATCGTGGAACATGTGGGAGCCAACATGGGTATCCAGATCCCGCTGTTGGTTATTGACCGGAGAGTCATCTCGGTCATGTCTGCATGTCTCCCGAACCCGTAGGGTCTACACACTTAAGGTTCGGTGACGCTAGGGTTATAGAGATATTAGTATGCGGTAACCCGAATGTTGTTCGGAGTCCCGGATGAGATCCCGGACGTCACGAGGAGTTCCGGAATGGTCCGGAGATAAAGAATTATATATAGGAAGTGCTATTTCGGCCATCGGGACAAGTTTCGGGGTCACCGGTATTGTACCGGGACCATCGGAAGGGTCCCGGGGGTCCACCGGGTGGGGCCACCTGCCCCGGGGGGCCACATGGGCTGTAGGGGGTGCGCCTTGGCCCATATGGGCCAAGGGCACCAGCCCCAAGAGGCCCATGCGCCAAGAGATAAGGGAAAGGAAGAGTCCTAAAAGGGGAAGGCACCTTCGAGGTGCCTTGGGGAGGATGGACTCCTCCCTGGCCGCACCCTTCCTTGGAGGAAGGGCCAAGGCTGCCCCCCCCTCTTCCTTGGCCCTATATATAGTGGGGGAAGGGAGGGCAGCAACACCTAAGCCCTGGCGCCTCCCTCTCCCTCCCATGACACATCTCCCTCCTCCCGCAGCGCTTGGCGAAGCCCTGTTGGAATCCCGCTACTTCCACCACCACGCCGTCGTGCTGCTGGATCTCCATCAAGCTCTCCTCCCCCCTTGCTGGATCAAGAAGGAGGATACGTCGCTGCTCCGTACGTGTGTTGAACGCGGAGGTGCCGTCCGTTCGGCGCTAGGATCATCGGTGATTTGGATCACGACGAGTACGACTCGATCAACCCCGTTCTCTTGAACGCTTCCGCGCGCGATCTACAAGGGTATGTAGATCCACTCCTCCCTCATTGCTAGATGACTCCATAGATTGATCTTGGTGACACGTAGGAAAATTTTGAATTATTGCTACGTTCCCCAACACTCTTAACGTCAAACTCTTTATCACCTCCATAACCGAGAAATATTTCCTTATTCCTCTAAGGATAATTTTGACCACTGTCCATTTATCCACTCCTGGATCACCTTTGTACCCTCTTGTCAGACATGTGGCAAGGCACAAATCAGGTGCGGTACTCAGCATGGCATACCGTATAGAGCCTATGAAAAAAGCATAGGGGACGACCTTCGTCCTTCCTCTTTCTTCTGCCGTGGTCAAGCTTTGAGTCTTACTCAACTTCACACCTTACAACTCAGGTAAGAATCCCTTCTTTGACTGATCTATTTTGAACTCCTTCAAAATCATGTCAAGGTGTGCGTTCTTAAAGTATCATCAGGCGCCTTGATCTATCTCTATAGATCTTGATGCCCAATATGTAAGCAGCTTTATCTAGGTCTTCCTTTGAAAATCACTCTTCAAACAACCGTTTATGCTTTCCAGAAATTCTACATTATTTCGGATCAACAATATGTCATCCACATATACTTATCAGAAATGTTGTAGTGCTCCCACTCACTTTCTTGTAAATACAAGTTTCTAGCAAACATTGTATAAACCTAAAAGCTTTGATCACTCCATCAAAGCATATATTCCGACTCCGAGATGCTTGCTCTAGTCCATAGAAGGATTGCTGGAGCCAGCATACCTTTTAGCATCCTTAGGATCGACAAAACCTTTTATTGTATCACATACAACTTTTTCTCACGAAAACTGGTAAGAAAACTTATTTTGACATCCATCTGTCAGATTTCATGATCGAAAAATACAGCTAATGCTAACATGATTCCGACGGACTTAAACATCGCTACGGGTGAGAAAATCTCATCATAGTCAACTCCTTGAACTTGTGAAAAGACTCTTTGCCACAAGTCGAGCTTCATAGACAGTAACATTACCGTCCACGTCCGTCTTCTTCTTAAGATCCATTTATCTTAATGGCTTGCCGATCACCGGGCAAGTCCACCAAAGTCCATGCTTTGTTCTGATACATGGATCCTATCTCGGATTTCATGGATTCTAACCATTTGTCGAAATATGGGCCCACCATCACTTCTCCATAGCTCATAGGTTCATTGTTGTCCAGCAATATATCTAAGACAGGATCACCGTACCACTCAGGAGTAGTACATATCCTTGTCGACCTACGAGGTTTGATAGCAACTTGATCCGAAGCTTCATGATCACTATCATTAACTTCCTCTTCAACCGACGTAGGCACCACAAAAACATCTTTCTGTGTTGCACCACTTTCTGGTTGAAGTAGAGGTTCAACAACCTCATCAAGTTCTATCTTCCTCCCACTCAATTCTTTCGAGATAAACTCCTTCTCGAGAAAGGACCCGTTCTTAGCGACAAACACTTTGCCCTCGAATATGAGATAGAAGGTATACGCAACTATTACCTTTGGGTATCCTATGAAGATGTATTTGTCCGCTTTGGGTTCGAGCTTTTTCGGCTGAAGCCTTAAGCATCGCAGCACCAAATATTAAGAAACGACAACTTTGGTTTCTTGCCAAACCAATGTCCATACGACGTCGTCTCAACGGACTTAGATGGTGCCCTATCTAAAGTGAATGCAGCTGTCTCTAACACATAACCTCAAAATGATAGCGGTAGATCGGTAAGATACATCATAGATCGCACCATATCTCATAAGGTTCGTTTACGACGTCCGGACATGCCATTACGCTGTGGTGTTCCAGGTGGTGTCAACTGTGAAACAATTTCACAATGTGTTAAGTGATTGCCAAACTCATAACTCAGAAATTTTCCATCGATCAGATCGTAGGAATTTGATCTACTTGTTATGATGGTTCTTAACTTCACTCTGAAATTCCTTGAACTTTTCAAACATTTTAGACTTGTGCTTCATTAAGTAAATATACCCATATATACTCAAATCGTCAGTGAAGATGAGAAAATAGCGATGTCTACCGCACGCCTCAATTCTTATTGGATCACACACATCAGCATGTACGATTTCCAACAAGTCACTTGCCCGTTTCATTGTACCTGAAAACGGGTCTTAGTCATCCTGCCCATGAGGCATAGCTCGCATGTGTCAAGCGATTCAAAATCAAGTGACTCCAAACATCCATCGACATGGAGTTTCTTCATGCATCTTACGCCAATATGACCTAAGCGGCAGTGCCACAAGAAAGTGGTACTATCATTATTAACTCTACATCTTTTGGCGTGAACATGTGTATTACCACTACCGAGATTCAATGAACCATTCACATAGGGTGCATGACCATGAAAGGTATTATTCATGTAAACAGAATAACCATTATTCTCTAACTTAAATGAATAACCATATTGCAATGAACATTATCTAATCATATTCATGCTCAACGTAGACACCTGATAACATTTATCTAGGTTCAATACTAATCCCGAAGGCAGATGGAGCATGCGATGGTGATCTCATCAACTTTGGAAACACTTCCAACACACATCGTCACCTCGCCCTTAGCCAGTCTCCGTTTAGTCCGTAGCTTTTGCTTCAAGTCACCAATAATACCAACTGAACCGGTACCCAATACCCAGGTGCTACCAGGAGTACTAGTAAGTTACACATTAATAACACATATATACTTTGTTGAAGTTGCCAGCCTTCTTATCTACCATGCATTTGGGGTAGTTCTGATACCAGTGACCGTTCCCCTTATAATAGAAGCACTTAGTCTCGGGTTTGGGTTCAACCTTGGGTTCCTTCACTGGAGCGGCAACTGGTTTGCCATTCATGAAGTTTCCCTTCTAGCCCTTGCCCTTCTTGAAACCAGTGGTCTTGTTAAACCATCAATACTTGATGCTCCTTCTTGATTTCTACTTTTTGCGGTCTTAAGCACCGCGAACAGCTCCGAGATCATCTCCATCCCATGTCATAGTTCATCACGAAGATCTAGTAGCTTAGTGATAGTGACTAGAGAACTCTATCAATCACTATCTTATCTGGAAGTTTAACTCCCACTTGATTTAAGTGATTGTAGCACCCAGACATTCTGAGCACATGCTCACTAGCTGAGCTATTCTCCTCCATCTTGTACGCAAAGAACTTGTCAGAGGTCTCATACCTCTCAACACGGGCATGAGCCTGAAATCCCAATTTCAGCTCTTGGAACATCTCATATGTTCTATGGCGTTCAAAACGTCATTGGAATCCCGATTCTAAGCCGTAAAGTATGGTGCACTTAACTATCAAGTAGTCATCAGGACGTATCTGTCAGATGTTCATAACATCCACAGACGACGCTGGAGGGGTTGGCACACCGAGCGGTGCATCAAATACATAAGCCTTCTGTGTAGCAGTGAGGACACTCCTCAGGCGACAGACCTAGTCCGCATCATTGCTTACAATATCTTTCAACTTAATCTTTCTCTAGGAACGTATTGAAACAGGGAGCTACAACGCGAGCTATTGATCTACAACCTTTTTGCAAAGACAACTTAGACTATTGTTCATGATAATTAAGTTCATCTAATCAAATTATTTAATGAACTCCCACTCAGATAGACATCCCTCTAGTCATCTAAGTGATACATGATCCGAGTCAACTAGGTCGTGTCCGATCATCACGTGAGACGGACTAGTCATCATCGGTGAACATCTTCATGTTGATCGTATCTTCTATACGACTCATGTTCGACCTTTCGGTCTTCTGTGTTCTGAGGCCATGTCTGTACATGCTAGGCTCGTCAAGTCAACCTAAGTGTATTGCGTGTGTAAATCTGGCTTACACTCGTTGTATTCGAACGTTAGAATCTATCACACCCGATCTTCACATGGTGCTTCGAAACAACGAACCTTAGCAACGGTGCATAGTTAGGGGGAACACTTTCTTGAAATTATTGCGAGGGATCATCTTATTTAAGCTACCGTCGTTCTAAGCAAATAAGATGTAAAACATGATAAACATCACATGCAATCAAATAGTGACATGATATGTCCAATATCATTTTGCTCCTTTTGATCTCCATCTTTGGGGCGCCATGATCATCATCGTCACCGGCATGACACCATGATCTCCATCATCATGATCTCCATCATCGTGTCTTCGTGAAGTTGTCTCACCAACTATTACTTCTACTACTACGGCTAATGGTTAGCAATAAAGTAAAGTAATTACATGACGTTTATGTTGACACGCAGGTCATAAATAAATTAATACAACTCCTATGGCTCCTGCCGGTTGTCATACTCATCGACATGCAAGTCGTGATTCCTATTACAAGAACATGATCAATCTCATACATCACATATATCATTCATCACATCCTTTTGGCCATATCACATCACACGACATATGCTGCAAAAACAAGTAAGACGTCCTCTAATTGTTGTTGCAAATTTTACGTGGCTGCTATAGGTTTCTTAGCAAGAACGTTTCTTACCTACGCCAAAACCACAACGTGATATGCCAATTTCTATTTACCCTTCATAAGGACCCTTTTCGTCGAATTCGATCCGACTAAAGTGGGAGAGACAGCCACCCGCTAGCCACCTTATGCAACTAGTGCATGTCAGTCGGTGGAACCTGTCTCACGTAAGAGTACGTGTAAGGTCGGTCCGGGCCGCTTCATCCCACGATGCCGCCGAATCAAGATAAGACTAGTAACGGCAAGTAAATTGACAAAATCGACGCCCACAACAACTTGTGTTCTACTCATGCATAGAAACTACGCATAGACCTAGCTCATGATGCCACTGTTGGGGATCATAGCAGAAATTTAAAATTTTCTACGCATCATCAAGATCTATCTATGGAGTAATCTAGCAACGAGGGGAAGGGGAGTGCATCTACATACCCTTGTAGATCGCTAAGCGGAAGCGTTGCAAGAACGCGGATGAGGTAGTCGTACTCGTGGCGATTCAGATCGCGGTCGATTCCGATCTAAGCGTCGAACAACGGCGCCTCCGCGTTCAACACACGTGCAGCCCGGTGACGTCTCCCATGCCTTGATCCAGCAAGGAGAGAGGGAGAGGTTAGGGAAGACTCCGTCCAGCAGCAGCACGACGGCGTGGTGGTGGTGGAGGAGCGCGGTACTCCAGCAGGGCTTCGCCAAGCACTACGAGAGACGAGGAGGGAGAGAGGTAGGGCTGCGCCTTGGGAGAGAGAGACTCGTGTGTTGGGCAGCCCCAAAACCTCCACTATATATAGGGGCAAAGGGGAGGGGAGGCGCCCTAGGGTTTCCCCTAGGGGGGCGGCGGCCAGGGCAGATGGGATCTCCCCTTTGGGTGACTTGGCCCCCAAGCCAGGAGGTGGGAACCCTAGATGGGGCGCCCCAAACCCCCTGGTCACGTGGGAATAGGTGTGGGGGGGCGCACAACCCCTTAGTGGGCTGGTTTGCCAACTTCCCTTGGCCCATGCATGAAGCCCCCAACACTTGCCGGGGCTCCCGAAATACCTTTTGGTCATGCTGGTCATCACCCGGTGCCTCCGGAACACTTCCGGACTCCAAAACCCTTCGTCCAATATATCAATCTTCACCTCCGGACCATTTCAGAAGTCCTCGTGACGTCCAGGATCTCATCCGGGACTCCGAACAACATTCGGTAACTGCGTACATACCTTCCCTATAACCCTAGCGTCATCGAACCTTAAGTGTGTAGACCCTACGGGTTCGGGAATCATGCAGACATGACCGAGACATCTCTCTGGTCAATAACCAAGAGTGGGATCTGGATACCCATGTTGGCTCCCACATGTTCCACGATGATCTCATCGGATGAACCACGATGTCAAGGATTCAATCAATCCCGTATACAATTCCCTTTGTCTACTGGTATGATACTTGCCCGAGATTCGATCGTCGGTATCCCGATACCTTGTTCAATCTCGTTACCGGCAAGTCTCTTTACTCGTTCCGTAACATATCATCCCGTGATCAACTCCTTGGTCACATTGTGCACATTATGATGATGTCCTACCGAGTGGGCCCAGAGATACCTCTCCATCACACGGAGTGACAAATCCCAGTCTCGATTCGTGCCAACCCAACAGACACTTTCGGAGATACCCGTAGTGCACCTTTATAGCCACCCAGTTACGTTGTGACGTTTGGTACACCCAAAGCATTCCTACGGTATCCGGGAGTTTCACAATCTCATGGTCTAAGGAAATGATACTTGACATTAGAAAAGCTTTAGCATACGAACTACACGATCTTGTGCTAGGCTTAGGATTGGGTCTTGTCCATCACATCATTCTCCTAATGATGTGATCCCGTTATCAACGACATCCAATGTCCATGGTCAGGAAACCATAACCATCTATTGATCAACGAGCTAGTCAACTAGAGGCTTACTAGGGACATGGTGTTGTCTATGTATCCACACATGTATCTGAGTTTCCTATCAATACAATTCTAGCATGTATAATAAATGATTATCATGAACAAGGAAATATAATAATAATAACTAATTTATTATTGCCTCTAGGGCATATTTCCAACAGTCTCCCACTTGCACTAGAGTCAATAATCCAGTTCACATCGCTATGTGATTATGTAGGATCGAAGTATGTCTAGAGGGGGGGTGATTAGACTACTTGACCAAATAAAAACTTAACCTTTTCCCAATTTTAGTTCTTGGCAGATTTTAGCTATTTTAGGACAAGTCAAGCAATCATCACATAATTTAAGCAAGCATGCAAAGAGTATATAGGCAGCGGAAAGTAAAGCATGCAACTTGCAAGAATGTAAAGGGAAGGGTTTGGAGAATTCAAACGCAATTGGAGACACGGATGTTTTTCCCGTGGTTCGGATAGGTGGTGCTATCCTACATCCACGTTGATGGAGACTTCAACCCACGAAGGGTAACGGTTGCACGAGTCCACACAGGGCTCCACCCAAGGGTAACGGTTGAGCGAGTCCACACAGGGCTCCACCCACGAAGGGTCCACGAAGAAGCAACCACCCACAAAGGGTCCACGAAGAAGCAACCTTGTCTATCCCACCATGGCCATCGCCCACACAGGACTTGCCTCACTAGCGGTAGATCTTCACGAAGTAGGCGATCTCCTTGCCCTTACAAACTCCTTGGTTCAACTCCACAATCTTGTCGGAGGCTCCCAAGTGACACCTAGTCAATCTAGGAGACACCACTCTCCAAGAAGTAACAAATGGTGTGTAGGTAATGAACTCCTTGCTCTTGTGCTTCAAATGATAGTCTCCCCAACACTCAACTCTCTCTCATAGGATTTGGATTTGGTGGAAAGAAGGTTTGGGTGGAAAGCAACTTGGGAAGGCTAGAGATCAAGATTCATATGGTAGGAATGGAATGTCTTGGTCTCAACACATGAGTAGGTGGTTCTTTCTCAGAACATATGAGTTGGAATGATGTGTGTGTTCTGATGGCTCTCTCATCGAATGAGGAGGAGGTGGAGGGGTATATATAGCCTCCACACAAAATCCAACCGTTACACAGTTTTCCAATCTCAGAGGGACCGAATCAATAAGCTCGGTCGGACCGAAAATGTAAACCTAGTGACCGTTAGTGATTTTCGGTGGGACTGATATGCAACTCGGTAGGACCGATATGGTTAGGGTTTGGGCATAACGTAATCTCGGTGAGACCGATTACACAAACTCGGTGAGACCGAATTTGGTAATTAGCTAACCAGAGAGTTGGTCAGGCAAACTCGGTGGGACCGATTTGCTCTTTCGGTGAGACCGAGTAGAACTCGGTGAGACCAAAAAGTTACAAAGGGGAAACACTGAGTTTACATTGCAATCTCGGTGGGACCGATTCGCTCTTTCGGTGGGACCGAAAAGTTACGAAAGGGAAACAGAGAGTTTGCAACCCCATCTCGGTGAGACCGAGATCCCTATCGGTAGGACCGAATTGCTAGGGTTTGGCAGTGGCTAATGACAAGTGAAACTCGGTGGCGCCGGATAGGAAGAATCGGTAGGACCGAGTTTGGCTTAGGGTTTAGGTCATATGTGGATATGGGAAAGTAGTTGAGGGTTTTGGAGCATATCACTAAGCACATGAAGCAAGAGGCTCATTAAGCAACACCTCATCCCTTCTTAATAGTATTGGCTTTTCCTAAAGACTCAATGTGATCTTGGATCACTAAAATATAAAATGAAGAGTCTTGAGCTTTTGAGCTTGAGCCAATCCTTTGTCCTTAGCATCTTGAGGGTTCCACTTTCACATCCATGCCATGCCAATCATTGAGCTTTCCTAAAATAATCATCTTGGAATAGCATTAGCTCAATGAGCTATATGTTGTTATGAATTACCAAAACCACCTAGGGATAGTTGCACTTTCAATCTCCCCCTTTTTGGTAATTGATGACAACATATAGACCAAAGCTTCGACAAAAGATAATAATCATGAAATATATCGTCGCTTTGAGAAGTATGTGATAAGTAAGAGCTCCCCCTAAATTTGTGCATATTTAAAATTTGCTTTGGACTGCAAATGCACAAAGATTTAGAGTCATGGGTTACTCTTCCATGTCACATACATCTTGGTGGAGCGCTTAAAATGATAAGAATGAAATACATGCACTCATCACCAAGAATAATGAATGATCACATAAGATAGATAGGATAATAGCATTAAGCAAGCATTAAGTGTAGCTTATGATCAAACACATGATCATCAATGTCTCACAAATAATGACGTACTATCTCAAGCACTCAAAAGCAAACAAGTTCGAAAAACCACCAAATAAAGCAAGAGAGAAAAAGCAACACTCTCTCTCTCGAAGCCTATGATCTATACATCTTCTCCCCTTTGGCAACAAGTTACCAAAAAGTTCCTAGAAAATGCATAGCACTAGATCGACGCTCAGGCTTGATCTTCAGGTGGTGGTGGAGTCCGGATCACTCCAAGGACGAAGGCTTCGGTAGATGCTGAAGTAGACGCTGGAGTTGGAGTTGAAGTAGATGCTGGAGCTGGTGGAACTGAGGCTGTGGCTGGTGCTGAGGTGGTGGCTCTTGTGTCAGCAACTGGCACAGCAGACGACCTCGGACCTCTTGGCACTCTGGCAAAGGCATGAGTAGTAGTCCTGCCTCTCCTCTCCTGCATGTCCTCCTGGAGCTGCTCCACTGCAGACTGAACTTCCGTTACTTTGACATCCAAGTCATAGAACTTCTGTTCCATGATTCTCTCTAGGCTCTGCTGATTCTGGATGAGGGTGGCCAGACTTTGCTCAATCCTCAGCGTGGATGCAATCAAGTAACCAAGCTGCTCTTGTTTGGTCTTCAAGAAGTATTCAGATGCCTCCTCTTGAGTAGGCATCTTGGCAGCTTTCTCCTTCCTCGCCTTCTCCTTCTTTGCATATGCTTGTGCAGACGATGGCTCGTTCTCAGTCATCACAACTTCATTGTTCTCAAAATCTGGACGGATGGGCAAATGTTCCTTATCCAATAGATATATGCCCGTGCCCATCTTGGAGTTGATGAGCTCCTGAATCTGAGGGGCATATCCGCAGCTCCTCTTCTGGTCTGCTGCAGTCCTCTTGATTGTTTCCACTATGAGGCTCATCACCTTGAACTTCTGAGGCACATCAAACACATGTAGCAAGTTGATAGCATGGCCTCTGATCATCTTGTGATCACCTGACTTAGGCAATAAGGTGTGCCTTAGTATCCAATTGATCGTCGGGAGCCCTGACAGAAGGTAATGTACTGAGCCAAACTTGAAGGTATCAAGTGCTTCATTTGGGATCTCCTTGTACATATTTGACATGGAGTTATGGTCCATCTTCTTCTTGGCATAGATATCCAAGTCATCATCTTGCTCCTCTGGGGCATTTATGATGTGTGCCCACTCAGCCACTGTAGATTGATACCTTGTACCCTCAGACATCCATGTGATCCTCCCATCTGGATAAAAGTGAGCTGTGGAGTAGAACTGCATGATGAGTTCCTCGTTCCACTTTGTGAGCTTCTGCCCAACAAAGTCAGCTACTCCACAAGCATTAAAGCTGTCATATACTCCCGGGTAGTGCTCCTCCTTCTCCTTGATGTAGGTCCAGTCAACCCATCTCATGTCACAAACAATTGACTTCTTATCTAGCAAAACAGTCTCATAAAAATCCTGCTGCTCCTTGGTGTGAAACCTGTAGTCTATGGCAGTCCTTCTCCTTGAAGCATACGGGTCTGCTTCTCTCCACTTTCTCAGCCCTGAATCTCTCCTGAGCTTCATGTCCTCAGCCACAGGATGAGCATCGTTGTGGTCTGGGATCTTGGGCTTTAGCTTCCTTAGGACATTTTCTTCCTCTTCTTCAGCAACAGTCTCAGGCACTGGGGCCTTGTTCTTTTCAGCTGCAGGGATGCTCCGTGTATTCCTCTTGGGCTTTGGCTTTGGAGCTGGCTTGGCCTTGGAAGCAGCTCCCCCTGATTTTATGGCATCTCCCATTAGCTTGGGTGCCTTGGGTGCTGGTGCAGCTACCTCTTCTTCCTCTTCTTCTTCCATGATGGAAGCTTTGCCAAGCACTCTAGCCACAGTCTTCTTCACCCTTTCCTTTCTTTTCTTGCCCTCAGCTGCAACTGGCTCTTGGGGAGTGGACTTCTCAGTTGAGGCTCTTGCCTTTGGCATGGGCTGCCTGCCTGCTGGCCTTTTGATTTTCAGACCTAGCTTAGTGCCTTGAGCTGGCTCAACTCTCTTGGAAGTGGCCTCTTCCTCTACCACATAGTCCTCATCTTCGGAATCTGAAGTCCTCTTCTTCCTTTGTCTCGTGGCAGCCTTTGGCAAATTGCTAGGAGTGCTCCTGCTGCCTTCATCAGATGAACTGGAGGGACTAGTGCCCTCACTCATCACCACTTGCTGCTCTGACATATTTTGGCTATCACTCTGGTCTGACATGCTGCAAACTGACTGCTGACCCTGTGAATAGTTTATAGAAGAGATAGAGTGGATGAGCATCACAAAATGCAGAGATTTTTGCAAAAAGAATGATCCAAAAACTTAGTTTTAGTTTCCCACTGAAATCATCTCGGATCTACCGATTTTCAAACTCGGTGATACCGAAGCAGTTTTGGAACCTAAACTAGTGAACTCGGTAGGACCGAGTCACAGTTCGGTGGCACCGAGACTGCTAGGGTTTCACTGAGTTCAAAAATCGGTCACACCGATAAGTAATTCTCGGTCAAACTGAGTCTCACTTGTGCAATGGCATAAGCCAAATCGGTGGGACCGAGTTTTTCAACTCGGTGGGTCCGAGATGGTTTCGGCGGAAACCTAAACCTAGAATTTTCGAATCAAACCTAATCTATGAGCGTTTTGACTGGATAGAAGTTCATCAAACGTGGCTAGAATCAATATGATCACAATGTTCTAGGAATCAGATTGAGGAGTAGCACAAAGATCAAGTCCATACCCTAGTTCGGCGGGGACTTGCTACGGCGGCAACGGCGGGGCAGAATTCCCGTTGACGGCAACGGAGACCAGCGACTGGAGGCGGCTGGCGGCGAGAAGACGATCCGGAGACCACGAGGGCAGAGCAGGCTATCGCGCGGGCGAAGGGGTTCGGAGAAATTTCCAAATTTTGCCCGTGACTATATATAGCCCGACCCTGTCGGTGTGACCGAGTGGAACGACTCGGTGGCACCGAGATCCATAACTGCGTGCAGTTACTGAAACTCGGTGTGACCGAAAGGTTCAAATCGGTTGCACCGAGATTGAAAACCTAGGTCAACTTAATGATCTCGGTAGGACCGAAAGTGGAGTATCGGTCAGACCGAGAATCATAAAGAGGTTTTGGAAGTTTAAGTCTACGACGAATCGGGGACTCCGAGCGCTCCTCACACAGAGTGGTTCGAATCTGACTTGATCAAATTTTGTGATGCAGCATGAATAGCGTTTGAGACGAGAAAATCATAGATAGCTAGAGGAGGTTCTTAGGCATTCTTGTCCATCCACTTGGCAAAAAGAAATAAAGCCGAACAATCAAAACAACAAGTGGATGTCCTCGAATGAGTAAAATATGCAACCAGCATGCTCACACAATAAGATGGCAAATGAAATATGTGACAAGGCATGCACAACCAATTCTAGCATCTATCAGGCAATTTGCGATGACTAGGTCATCTATATATGAGTATATTGACTTAGGAGTCAAGTGAGAACACTTGATCATAGGTCATACTCATCGTTTAAGCTCAAGTGGGGTTACCACTTTTACATAAAGCATTGTTGTGTTCACATCTTTAGAGTTGCTTTAGCTCAAGTCTTAGAGTAAAGATCCCCCTAGATGTGATATCCCCCCTAAGAGGGATGAACTAACCTTGGGTTTTGTCGATGATGACTTCATGTAGATATTGAAGATGTGGATGCTCAATGTTGATGTAGATCTCTTTGAGCTATCCATTTGAGTGAATTTCACTTTCAATACCTACATGGGTTAGTCCCACAAGGAACAAACAAGGATATCCATAGACATAGAGTGATACACACAAAAGATGATGTCCATGAAAAATTTTAGGTTACCTTGTCCCTTGTCTTACCAACAAGAGGGTTTGTGACTCCTTGAACTAGTGCAAGATGTGGAAGTTGATTGCACTTGTTCTTGCCAAAATGATAAGAGTGAAGTATGTTGCCGGAGTCACCCTCAAGAACTCTCTAGTTCTTCTTCTTTTGGATCCACATCATCTTGATGGGAATCCTTGGAGTTGTAGTCGTACTTGATGAAGTGGAGCTTGAAGTAGTCTTGGGAATCCACTTGACTAAGGTCTTTGGAGCTTCTTCAAATGCATCAATTTCCTCTTGAAGCTTGTCCTTGCCTTTTTGCTCGTAGTCTTGTGGTGGAAGATCATCTTGAGCTTGTGTCCCCTTGAAACAAGTATACTTCTCTTGTTGAGGGACAAACTTTGTCTTGGGGTATTGATCTTCTTCCCACTCAACTCCATTGGCATTGAACTTTCGTTCAAAACCAACACCTTGATTCTTCCGGTGCATTCCTTGCTTGCGCACAATTTCCTCGAATTGCTTACTCCCGGTAAGGCTTTTGTACACTCCTTTCTCTATAATTCCCTTCAATAAGCTATTTTCTTGCTCAAGTGTAACTTGGCTAAGAGAATCATTAGTGGAATTAAGAGAGCTACTAGAAGCAACAATATTGGATTTAGCATGATCATTGTTACTGCTAGAGGAAGAATCTTTCTTGTTACTAGACTTGACTTGAGGCATGTAAGTGGATAAGAGTAAACTCTTGGCAATGTAAGAAGAACTTTTCTTGCGGAGATCATCATTGATTGCCTTTAAGAACTCATGCTCTTGCTCAAGATTGAGCTTTTCAAAGCGTAATTTCTCATGAGCTCTTAAAAGTTCTCGATGATCTTCGAAGATAGTGTCATGAGCTAACTTAAGAGTTTTTAGTTCTTTAGTTAGAGCCTCAATCTTCTCCTTATCATTGTCATTCGTTTTATCTTGATTAGCATGATTAATTGTTCTTTCATCATAGTATTCATCACTCGAGTTGTCACCAAGCAAATCATCACCTAACAAGTCATCTTCATCACTATTGAAATCAACATACTCGGGGTGTGTTACCTTAGGACCTTTGGCCATGAAGCATCTTCCAATTCCTTCATTTGGTGAGTCAAATATGTCGTAGGAGTTGGTTGACACAAGTGCTAGACCGGCAACACCTTCATCTTGAGCATCTTCGGAGTCGGAGTGATAACTTCTCTCGGAGTGGCTGTCGGAGTCGGAGCCGGATACCCATTCACCAACATGAGCTTGATGTCTTCGTCTTGTGTAGCTCCTTGATGATTTTTCCTTCCTTTCCGAATCCTTGCTTCTCTGTGAGTATCTTCGTTCATAACGATCATCTCTACTCCTTCTCTCTCTTGGTGGTGATCCTTTGCTTCTTCTTTTTGGAGAATCTTCTCTTCTCTTGTAGGGAGCCGTACACTCATTGGAATAGTGTCCGGGTCTTCCACAATTGTAACAGTTTCGCTCTCGACTAGAAGATCTTTTGTCATTGTAGGACCTTGACTTGGAGCTTCTATCTTTGCTTCTACTCTTGTAGAACTTGTTGAAGTTCTTCACCATTAAGCTCAATTCTTCATTGAAGTCTTGTTTCTCACTTGATGATGTAGGGGCTTCACATGAGGCTTTATAGGCACCACTTGATTTGTTGTGAAGTTCCTCTTTATCCTTAAGTGACATCTCATGAGCAACAATTCTTCCAATCACCTCTGTTGGCTTGAGATCTTTGTAATTGGGCATCATTTGGATCAATGTGCACACGGTATCATATTTTCCATCCAAGGCTCTTAGAATCTTCTTGATGATGAATCTATCGGTCATCTCTTCACTTCCTAAGCCGGCAATCTCATTTGTGATGAGAGCAAGCCTAGAGTACATTTCAGCGACACCTTCACCATCCTTCATCTTGAACTTGTCAAGTTGGCTTTGAAGCACATCCAACTTGGATTCCTTGACGGAGTCGGTACCTTCGTGCATATCAATCAAAGTGTCCCAAATTTCCTTTGCATTCTCAAGGCGGCTGATTTTGTTGAATTCTTCGGGGCACAATCCGTTGAAGAGAATATCACAAGCTTGAGCATTGTATTGCAACATCTTCAACTCATCCGCGGTGGCTTCACGGTTCGGTTCTCTCCCATCAAAGAATTCACCTTGCAAACCAACACACACAATAGCCCAAACGGCGGGGTTATGTCCAAGAATATGCATTTTCATTTTATGCTTCCAACTAGCAAAATTAGTACCATCAAAGTAAGGACCTCTACGGTGATAATTTCCCTCGCTAGACGCCATACTCTCCTAGGTTGTGAAACCAAGGCTATGACCACCAAAAGCTATGGAGATCAAGCAAATGGAGACCAAAGCTCTGATACCACTTGTAGGATCGAAGTATGCCTAGAGGGGGGTGATTAGACTACTTGACCAAATAAAAACTTAACCTTTTCCCAATTTTAGTTCTTGGCAGATTTTAGCTATTTTAGGACAAGTCAAGCAATCATCACATAATTTAAGCAAGCATGCAAAGAGTATATAGGTAGCGGAAAGTAAAGCATGCAACTTGCAAGAATGTAAAGGGAAGGGTTTGGAGAATTCAAACGCAATTGGAGACACGGATGTTTTTCCCGTGGTTCGGATAGGTGGTGCTATCCTACATCCATGTTGATGGAGACTTCAACCCACGAAGGGTAACGGTTGCGCGAGTCCACACAGGGCTCCACCCAAGGATAACGGTTGCGCGAGTCCACACAGGGCTCCACCCACGAAGGGTCCACGAAGAAGCAACCACCCACAAAGGGTCCACGAAGAAGCAACCTTGTCTATCCCACCATGGCCATCGCCCACACAGGACTTGCCTCACTAGCGGTAGATCTTCATGAAGTAGGCGATCTCCTTGCCCTTACAAACTCCTTGGTTCAACTCCACAATCTTGTCGGAGGCTCCCAAGTGACACCTAGCCAATCTAGGGGACACCACTCTCCAAGAAGTAACAAATGGTGTGTAGGTAATGAACTCCTTGCTCTTGTGCTTCAAATGATAGTCTCCCCAACACTCAAATCTCTCTCATAGGATTTGAATTTGGTGGAAAGAAGGTTTGAGTGGAAAGCAACTTGGGAAGGCTAGAGATCAAGATTCATATGGTAGGAATGGAATGTCTTGGTCTCAACACATGAGTAGGTGGTTCTTTCTTAGAACATATGAGTTGGAATGATGTGTGTGTTCTGATGGCTCTCTCATCGAATGAGGAGGAGGTGGAGGGGTATATATAGCCTCCACACAAAATCCAACCGTTACACAGTTTTCCAATCTCGGTGGGACCGAATCAATAAGCTCGGTCGGACCGAAAATGTAAACCTAGTGACCGTTAGTGATTTTCGGTGGGACTGATATGCAACTCGGTAGGACCGATATGGTTTGGGTTTGGGCATAACGTAATCTCGTGAGACCGATTACACAAACTCGGTGAGACCAAATTTGGTAATTAGCTAACCAGAGAGTTGGTCAGGCAAACTCGGTAGGACATTTGCTCTTTCGGTGAGACCGAAAAGTTACAAAGGGGAAACACTGAGTTTACATTGCAATCTCGGTGGGACCGATTCGCTCTTTCGGTGGGACCGAAAAGTTACGAAAGGGAAACAGAGAGTTTGCAACCCCATCTCGGTGAGACCGAGATCCCTATCGGTAGGACCGAATTGCTAGGGTTTGGCAGTGGCTAATGACAAGTGAAACTCGGTGGCGTCGGATAGGAAGAATCGGTAGGACCGAGTTTGGCTTAGGGTTTAGGTCATATGTGGATATGGGAAAGTAGTTGAGGGTTTTGGAGCATATCACTAAGCACATGAAGCAAGAGGCTCATTAAGCAACACCTCATCCCTCCTTAATAGTATTGGCTTTTCCTAAAGACTCAATGTGATCTTGGATGACTAAAATATAAAATGAAGAGTCTTGAGCTTTTGAGCTTGAGCCAATCCTTTGTCCTTAGCATCTTGAGGGTTCCACTTTCACATCCATGCCATGCCAATCATTGAGCTTTCCTGAAATAATCATCTTGGAATAGCATTAGCTCAATGAGCTATATGTTGTTATGAATTACCAAAACCACCTAGGGATAGTTGCACTTTCAGATTAACACTCAAGGTCACATCCCCATGTGACTAACACCCAAAGAGTTTACTAGAGTCAATAATCTAGTTCACATTACCATGTGATTAACACTCAATGAGTTCTGGGTTTGATCATGTTATGCTTGTGAGAGATGTTATAGTCAACGGGTCTGCAACAATCAGATCCGCATGTACTTCGCAAAACTTTATGTCATATCGTAGATGCTGCTACCACGTTCCACTCGGAGCTATTCCAAATGGTTGCTCCATTATACATATCTAGTTTTTCTACTCATAGTCATCCGGATAGGTGTTAAAGCTTGCATCGACGTAACTCTTTGTTGGAAATATGCCCTAGAGGCAATAATAAATTAGTTATTATTATATTTCCTTGTTCATGATAATAGTTTATTATCCATGCTAGAATTGTATTGATAGGAAACTCAGATACATGTGTGGATACATAGACAACACCATGTCCCTAGTAAGCCTCTAGTTGACTAGCTCGTTGATCAATAGATGGTTATGGTTTCCTGACCATGGACATTGGATGTTATTGATAACGGGATCACATCATTAGGAGAATGATGTGATGGACAAAGACCCAATCCTAAGCCTAGCACAAGATCATGTAGTTCGTATGCTGAAGCTTTTCTAATGTCAAGTATCATTTCCTTAGACCATGAGATTGCGCAACTCCTGGATACCGTAGGAGTGCTTTGGGTGTGCCAAACGTCACAACGTAGCTAGGTGACTATAAAGGTGCACTACGGGTAACTCCAAAAGTGTCTGTTGGGTTGGCACGAATCGAGACTGGGATTTGTCACTCCGTGTAAACGGAAAGGTATCTCTAGGCCCACTCGATAGGACATCATCATAATGTGCACAATGTGATCAAGGAGTTGATCACGGGATGATGTGTTACAAAACGAGTAAAGAGACTTGCTGGTAACAAGATTGAACAAGGTATCGGGATACCGACGATCGAATCTCGGGCAAGTATCGTACCGCTAGACAAAGAGAATTGTATACGGGATTGATTAAGTCCTTGACATCGTGGTTCATCCGATGAGATCATCATGGAACATGTGGGATCCAACATGGGTATCCAGATCCCGCTGTTGGTTATTGACCGGAGAGTCATCTCGGTCATGTCTGCATGTCTCCCGAACCCGTAGGGTCTACACACTTAAGGTTCGGTGACGCTAGGGTTATAGAGATATTAGTATGCGGTAACCCGAATGTTGTTCGGAGTCCCGGATGAGATCCCGGACGTCATGTGGAGTTCCGGAATGGTCCGGAGGTAAAAATTATATATAGGAAGTGCTATTTCGGCCATCGGGACAAGTTTCGGGGTCACCGGTATTGTACCGGGACCACCGGAAGGGTCCCGGGGGTCCACCGGGTGGGGCCACCTGCCCCGGGGGACCACATGGTCTGTAGGGGGTGCGCCTTGGCCCATATGGGCCAAGGGCACCAGCCCCAAGAGGCCCATGCGCCAAGAGATAAGGGAAAGGAAGAGTCCTAAAAGGGGAAGGCACCTCCGAGGTGCCTTGGGGAGGATGGACTCCTCCCTGGCCGCACCCTTCCTTGGAGGAAGGGCCAAGGCTGCGCGCCCCCCTCTTCCTTGGCCCTATATATAGTGGGGGGAAGGGAGGGCAGCAACACCTAAGCCCTGGCGCCTCCCTCTCCCTCCCATGACACATCTCCCTCCTCCCGCAGCGCTTGGTGAAGCCCTGTTGGAATCCCGCTACTTCCACCACCACGCCGTCGTGCTGCTAGATCTCCATCAAGCTCTCCTCCCCCCTTGCTGGATCAAGAAGGAGGAGACGTTGCTGCTCCGTACGTGTGTTGAACGCGGAGGTGCCGTCCGTTCGGCGCTAGGATCATCGGTGATTTGGATCACGACGAGTACGACTCCATCAACTCCGTTCTCTTGAACGCTTCCGCGCGCGATCTACAAGGGTATGTAGATACACTCCTCCCTCGTTGCTAGATGACTCCATAGATTGATCTTGGTGACACGTAGGAAAATTTTGAATTATTGCTACGTTCCCCAACAGTGGTATCAGAGCTAGGTCTATGCGTAGTTTCTATGCACGAGTAGAACATAAAGTAGTTGTGGGCGTTGATTTTGTTCAATATGCTTACCATTACTAGTCCAATCTTGATTCGGCGGCATTGTGGGATGAAGCGGCCCGGACCGACCTTACACGTACTCTTACGTGAGACTGGTTCCACCGACTGACATGCACTAGTTGCATAAGGTGGCTAGCGGGTGTCTGTCTCTCCCACTTTAGTCGGATCGGATTCGATGAAAAGGGTTCTTATGAAGGGTAAATAGCAATTGGCATATCACGTTGTGGTTTTTGCATAGGTAAGAAACGTTCTTGCTAGAAACCCATAGCAGCCACGTAAAACATGCAAACAACAATTGGAGGACGTCTAACTTGTTTTTGCAGGGTATGCTATGTGATGTGATATGGCCAAAAGGATGTGATGAATGATATATGTGATGTATGAGATTGATCATGTTCTTGTAATAGGAATCACGACTTGCATGTCGATGAGTATGACAACCGGCAGGAGCCATAGGAGTTGTCTTAATTTATTTATGACCTGCGTGTCAACATAAACGTCATGTAATTACTTTACTTTATTGCTAACCGTTAGCTGTAGTAGTAGAAGTAATAAGTTGGCGAGACAACTTCATGGAGACACAATGATGGAGATCATGGTGATGGAGATCATGCTGTCATGCCGGTGACGATGATGATCATGGAGCCCCGAAGATGGAGATCAAGAGGAGCAAAGTGATGATGGCCATATCATGTCACTATTTGATTGCATGTGATGTTTATCATGTTTATGCATCTTGTTTACTTAGAACGACGGTAGTAAATAAGATGATCCCTCATAATAATTTCAAGAAAGTTTTCGCCCTAACTGTGCACCATTGTGAAAGTTCGTCGTTTCGAAGCACCACGTGATGATCGGGTGTGATAGATTCTTACGTTCGAATACAACGGGTGTTGACGAGCCTAGCATGTACAGACATGGCCTCGGAACACAAGAGACCGAAAGGTCAAGCATGAGTCGTATGGAAGATACGATCAACATGAAGATGTTCACCGATGTTGACTAGTCCATCTCATGTGATGATCGGACACGGCCTAGTTGACTCGGATCATGTAATCACTTAGATGACTAGAGGGATGTCTATCTGAGTGGGAGTTCATAAGATGAACTTAATTATCTTGAACATAGTTAGAAGGTCTTCGCAAATTATGTCGTAGCTCGCGCTTCAGTTCTACTGTTTAGATATGTTCCTAGAGAAAAATTTAGTTGAAAGTTGATAGTAGCAATTGTGCGGACTAGGTCCGTAAACTGAGGATTGTCCTCATTGCTTCATAGAAGGCTTATGTCCTTAATGCACCGCTCAGTGTGCTGAACCTCGAACGTTGTATGTGGATGTTGCGAACATCTGACATACACATTTTGATAACTACGTGATAGTTCAGTTAAACGGTTTAGAGTTGAGGCACCGAAGACGTTTTGAAACGTCGCGAAACATATGAGATGTTTCGAGGGCTGAAATTGGGATTTCAGGCTCGTGCCCACGTCAAGAGGTATAAGACCTCCGACGATTTTCTTAGCCTACAAACTAAGGAGAAAAGCTCAATTGTTGAGCTTGTGCTCAGATTGTCTGAGTACAACAATCGCTTGAATCGAGTGGGAGTTGATCTTCCAGATGAAATAGTGATGGTTCTCCAAAGTCATTACCACCAAGCTGCTTGAGCTTCATGATGAACTATAATATATCAGGGACATATATGATGATCCTTGAGATATTCGCGATGTTTGACACCACAAAAGTAGAAATCAAGAAGGAGCATCAATTTTTGATGGTTGGTGAAACCACTAGTTTCAAGAAGGGCAAGGGCACGAAGGGATACTTCATGAAACGGCAATTCAGCTGCTGCTCTAGTGAAGAAACCCAAGGTTGAACCCAAACCCGAGACTAAGTGCTTCTGTAATAAGGGGAATAGCCACTGGAGCAGAATTACCCTAGATACTTGGTAGATAAGAAGGCTGGCAAGGTCGATAGAAGTATATTGGATATACATTGTGTTGATGTGTACTTTACTAGTACTCCTAGTAGCACCAGGGTATTAGATACCGGTTCAGTTGCTAAGTGTTAGTAACTCGAAATAATAGCTACGGAATAAACGGAGACTAGCTAAAGGTGAGCTGACGATATGTGTTGGAAGTGTTTCCAATGTTGATATGATCAAGCATCGCACACTCCCTCTACCATTGAGATTGGTGTTT
>NC_053022.1:566868275-566901632 GCF_003073215.2 Triticum urartu | reverse complement strand
CTATTATGAGTACGGTGATCCAGAAGGTTCAGTCCGTCAAGAGCGGACTGACTGAAGCTTGCGCTAGCCTTCTAACAGGCTTCGAGGTAAGTAAAAATATGTAAAAATATTACCGCATAGACAGTAGCCCCTGATGCTCTGTTTGGCGTTCGGAAAGAAAAGCCGAATAGAGGATCTATTAAATATCGCAGGAGTCTAACAAAAAAGAGTCAATATGCGTATGCAGGCTTCGCTGCTATCCACCGCTGCACTGACTGCGGAGGTGGGTGTCCTAAAGCAGGACCTCGAGCGGACCGAGCAAGAGCTCGGCCTTGCCAAGCGGCGGCTCGAGGAGAAAGAAGGTAAGAAATACCTTACAGAAAAAGTGCCTATAAAAGGCGTGATTGCAAAAAGATAACAGGATTGTACTGCTTATTGTAGGGGCCACGACTGAGGTGGCGACCCTTAAGCAGGCGCTGTCTGAGGCCGAAAAGAAAACGGCCGCGGAGCGCACCGAGCGAGATAGACACCCTGTGCCCTTGAGCGACCAGCTGAAACAGCTGGTCGAGCTCCACAAGGCGGCCGAACAGGCCATGAAGGGCTTCATAGTTCGGCTGTGGCCCGGAGAGGCCCTGCCTGGGAGCTATTTCGGGCTGGTGCGGCGGCTGGTGGAGGCCTGTCCGAGGCTCGAGGTTATCAAGCGCTCCGTCTGCATCGAAGGTGCCCGTCGGGCCCTTGCCCGTGCAAAGGTGCACTGGGGTAAGCTGGACGGTGAGAAGCTTGTGAAGGACGGGCCACCGCCGGGGAAGGAGCATCGCAAGCCCGAGAACTACTACAAGGATGTTCTTGCAGGTGCCCGCCTTGTGGCGGATGAATGTACCAAGGATGTGATTTTTGAATGAACTCGCTCGTGTTTATCCTGTGCGCTGAAAACTTGTTCATATGCGCCAAGCAATGCTTATTGAATTTAAAATATTACTTTCTGTGCGGCCGTTTATCAAAAAATTGAGAGATGGCCAGTCGTCGGCTTCTGCCCCCATGCCACTAGTGCTGGGGTGTTCGGGATAAACTTGAGCGCTCTTTTTCCCATAGTTGGGTCCTTCGAGGGAGGCACTCAGCACAAAGAACCAGGCAATCAGACTATAATGCTTGAACACTCTCACTTAGCCATAGAACTCTATAATTTTAAATTTCGGCGAAGCCCCTAGTTCGGAAGACCGAGTTCGGGGCGCTATCCACGCCTTGGCCGGACAAAGCCGGCTCCTCGCTCGAAGCGGCATAAATCTTTGGGGACTCGAAAAACCTCTCGAACATCGACCGGTCTCTCGCCTCATCATGACAGTCAGTTTTAGCTTTCTCCACTGAGGTGCTTAACCCAGCTGAACCGGGGCACAATCGCAGTGGTTCTCGTAGTGCTACCTTAGCCGATATAGCGGAACGTAAGGCACCAAAACATAGGAGCCGGGCAAACCCAACTATTGACCCAAATCATGATTCGGAGCCGATGCATATAGTGCTATAAGTTCGGGGTGCGGCACTTGTGAAAGTGTACGGACTTCTCACACCATAATGAGGGGTACTGAAGCCCCTGGCGTGTTTGCCGTACCATGGTGTACGGGTGCAATCATGTCATTTAATAAACATATATGTGAAAAGAGGATAATGCGAAAAATAGACAAAAAGCTATGCATTGTTTATAGAGAGGCTATTTATCAAAGCCGAATGATACAAATAGTGCGATAAGCAAAAAGATATTGGACTATTTAACATGTCCTGACCAGGGGCAGGCCGCGGAATTGTATTCAAAACAGGTATACCGCTCGTAACAGAGACCACCTGGGAGTTCCATAATGCGGCATGGCTTGTCTGCCTCCCTGGATCTTGCATCGTTTGTGCGGCAGTCAAATTGCCGAACAGGTTATCCGAAGTATGGAGTCCTGAAAGTAAGAAAAAATTAAAAAAGAATCCGGCAGCCCCTAGTACGTTTTAAGCCGTTCTATGTCGCGAGAGCTGGGGTTGGGGCCGCATTTCTACGCTTGCTCAGAACGTGCCAGGCGGTCCTACTGTGGGTTACTCTGGGCGCGCTTGGCGGTGTCTGGCTTTTTAACGGCCGGACTGGAGAATTGCCTAAGAAGGCTACTTTGTACTTCCGCTGCGAGAGCCGCCATGTGCTCCTCCGTACGGAGGGAGCGTTCGGTATTTCCATTGACCGTGATTACTCCTCGAGGGCCTGACATCTTGGGCTTGAGATATGCATAGTGCGGCACCGCATTGAACTTTGCGAATGCGGTTCGTCCGAGCAGGGCATGATAGCCACTGCGAAATGGGACTATATCGAACATTAACTCTTCGCTTCGGAAATTGTCCGGGGATCCGAAGACCACGTCAAGTGTTACTGAGCCTGTACAGTTGGCTTCTACACCTGGTATAACGCCTTTAAAGGTCGTTTTTGTGGGCCTAATCCTTGAGGGATCTATGCCCATTTTCCGCACTGTATCCTGGTAAAGCAGGTTCAGTCTACTGCCGCCGTCCATGAGGACTCCTGTGAGATGAAATCCGTGTTGGGTTTCGTAGTAATTTCAAAAAAATTCCTACGCACACACAAGATCATGGTGATGCATAGCAACGAGAGGGGGAGAGTGTGATCTACGTACCCTTGTAGATCAACAACGAAAGCGTTTGGTTGATGTAGTCGTACGTCCACGGCCCGACCGATCAAGCACCGAAACTACGGCACCTCCGAGTTCTAGCACACGTTCAGCTCGATGACGATCCCCGGACTCCGATCCAGCAAAGTGTCGGGGAAGAGTTCCGTCAGCACGATGGCGTGGTGACAATCTTGATGTACTACTGTTGCAGGGCTTCGCCTAAGCACCGCTACAATATTATCGAGGACTATGGTGGAAGGGGGCACCACACACGGCTAAGAATATGATCACGTGGATCAACTTGTATCTCTAGGGGTGCCCCTGCCTCCGTATATAAAGGTTCAAGGGAGGGGGGCCGGCTGGCCAAGGTGTGGCGTGCCAGGAGGAGTCCTACTCCTTCTGGGAGTAGGACTCCCCCCTTTCCTAGTTGGAATAGGATTCGTGGAGGGGGGGGGTGGGGAAGAGGAGAGAGTGGAGGAAGGGGGGCCGGCCCCCTCTCCTTGTCCAATTCGGACCAAGGGGGGGAGGGGCGCGCGGCCCATCTCTGGCCACCTCTCCTCTCTTCCACTAAGGCCCACTAAGGCCTATATACCTCCCGGGGGGTTCCGGTAACCTCCCGGTACTCCGGTAAAATCCCGATTTCACCCGGAACACTTCCGATATCCAAACATAGGCTTCCAATATATCAATCTTTATGTCTCGACCATTTCGAGACTCCTTGTCATGTCCGTGATCACATCCGGGACTCCGAACAACCTTCGGTACATCAAAATGCATAAACTCATAATATAACTGTCATCGTAACCTTAAGCGTGCGGACCCTACGGGTTCGAGAACAATGTAGACATGACCGAGACACGTCTCCGGTCAATAACCAATAGCGGAACCTGGATGCTCATATTGGCTCCTACATATTCTACGAAGATCTTTTATCGGTCAGACCGCATAACAACATACGTTGTTCCCTTTGTCATTGGTATGTTACTTGCCCGAGATTCGACCGTTGGTATCCCATACCTAGTTCAATCTCGTTACCGGCAAGTCTCTTTACTCGTTCTGTAATACATCATCCCGCAACTAACTCATTAGTTGCAATGCTTGCAAGGCTTAAGTGATGTGCATTACCGAGAGGGCCCAGAGATACCTCTCCGACAATCGGAGTGACAAATCCTAATCTCGAAATACGCCAACCCAACATGTACCTTTGGAGACACCTGTAGAGCTCCTTTATAATCACCCAGTTACGTTGTGACGTTTGGTAGCACACAAAGTGTTCCTCTGGCAAACGGGAGTTGCATAATCTCATAGTCATAGGAACATGTATAAGTCATGAAGAAAGCAATAGCAACATACTAAACGATCGGGTGCTAAGCTAATGGAATGGGTCATGTCAATCAGATCATTCAACTAATGATGTGATCCTGTTAATCAAATGACAACTCTTTGTCCATGGTTAGGAAACATAACCATCTTTGATTAACAACCTAGTCTAGTAAAGGCATACTAGTGACACTCTGTTTGTCTATGTATTCACACATGTATGATGTTTCTGGTTTAATACAATTCTAGCATGAATAATAAACTTTTATCATGATATATAAGGAAATAAATAATAACTTTATTATTGCCTCTAGGGCATATTTCCTTCAATCCGTCAATGATTGGGTCAAGAACCAATGCGGCGAAGCCGCCATGACGGATGCTAGTGGGATGGTCCCTTCGATCAAAAGTGATCGGGCAGGAGGACCATGGGTTGAACTTTGGGGCGACTGGCTCCATCGCGTATACGTCCCGTAGCGCACGCTTCCGCTCCCTCTTGGGAATGTGGGTTGCGTATATCATGTTCACCGTCCACACTTGTGGGGGAAAGCCCTTCTTTCCATTGTTGTTCGGCGGCCTGGGCTCCTCCTCGTCGTCGCTGTGCAGCCCCTTGTCTTTGTTTTCAGCTCTTAACTTGCCTGCCTGCTTGAACACCCAACAATCCCTGTTAGTGTGATTGGCTGGCCTTTCGGGGGTGCCATGTATCTAGCACAAGCGGTCGAGTATTCAGTCCAAACTGGACGGGCCCTGAGTATTCTTTTTGGATGCCTTTTTCCGCTGACCGGATTTATAGCCTCTGAATCCGGCATTGACTGCCGTGTCTTCATTGCTGTCACTGCTAACGCGGCATTTTTGCTTATTCCGACGTGTCCTGCCACTTTTGTCCTTGGTATCCGAATTACCAGGATTCTTTGATAAGTTGTTACTGCGAGCTAGCCAGCTGTCTTCTCCCGCGCAAAAGCGGGTCATGAGTGTCGTGAGGGCTGCCATAGATTTCGGCTTTTCCTGTCCCAGGTGCTGGGCAAGCCACTCGTCGCGGATGTTATGCTTGAAGGCTGCTAGGGCCTCTGCGCCCGGACAGTCGACTATCTGGTTTTTCTTTGTTAGGAACTGTGTCCAGAATTGCCTGGCCGATTCCTCTGGCTGCTGAATTATGTGGCTTAAGTCGTCGGCATCCGGTGGTCGCACGTAAGTGCCCTGGAAGTTGTCGAGGAATGCGGCTTCCAGGTCCTCCCAAGAACCGATTGAGTCTGCTGGCAAGCTGTTAAGCCAATGCCGGGCCGGTCCTTTAAGTTTGAGCGGGAGGTATTTGATGGCGTGTAGATCATCGTCGCGTGCCATGTGGATGTGAAGGACATAATCCTCGATCCATACCGCCGGATCTGTGGTGCCATCGTATGACTCGATGTTTATGGGTTTGAAACCCTCTGGGATTTTATGATCCATTACTTCATCCGTGAAGCATAGCGGGTGTACGGCGCCTCTGTACTGGGCTATATCACGACGCAGCTCGGAAGAGCTATGTCTGTTGTGTTCGGCCTGGCCGGATTTGTTGTATCCGGAGTGAAGATCATCGTCACGTGCCGTAGGGCGCCTACGCGATCCGTAGATTGATCTTGTTTGTCTTGCCTTATCCTCCAGTACGTCTCGCAGGTCTGGCGCATTTTCCCGTGCCTTAGTTGAGCGGCGTCGGGACATGGCTTGGGTGGAGGGCCGAGAGGCCTCTCTGTCGCGGCCGCGAGGTGGCCGGTCTGTCATGTCGTGCGCTGGTGATGTAGGTGCTTCCTCCTTTGATCGGGGTAGCGGCCTGCGCTTTGGGTAATTCTTGGAGGGGCGTTCGAGTTCGTACTCTTCGGCTGCAAGGACTTCAGTCCATTTGTCAGCTAGCAAATCTTGGTCAGCTCTAAGCTGTTGCTGCTTTTTCTTGAGGCTGCTTGCCGTGGCTAAAAGCCTGTGTTTGAAACGCTCTTGTTCGGTGGGGTCTGATGGTACGACGAATTCGTCGTCATCGAGGCTTGCCTCATCTTCGGAGGGAGGCATATAGTTATCATCCTCGACCTCTCGGTCTGCCGCTCTCTCATGAGGGCTGGCTTCTCCATCTTCCTGTGCCGAATCTTGCTGTGATGGGTGTTCTTCGGCGCTATCCGGGGTAGTATTATCTCCCGTGCTGGAATCACCGTTTTTGCTTTGGCGGGATTTAGAGCGGCGCCGCTGACGCCGGCGCTTTGGCTGTTTCTTGGAGGTGTCATCCCCCGCTATTCCATCGCCATCTCCATCTTTTGGAGTATCCACCATATATATGTCATATGACGAGGTGGCCTTCCAGCGCCCTACAGGTGCTGGTTCCTGTTTGTCTCCTATATCGTCGTCCATACCGTCAATGTCTTCGGAGCCAAAGTCAAGCATGTCGGTTAAATCGTCGACAGTGGCTACAAAGTGGGTGGTGGGTGGGCTTTGAACTTCTTCATCGTCCGTATCCCATCCTCGCTGACCGTAATCCAGCCAGGGCTCTCCTGATAAAGAGAGAGACTTGAGAGAATTCAGGATGTCGCCAAAAGGCGAGTGCTGAAAGATGTCCTCGGCGGTGAACTCCATTATTGGCGCCCAATCGGATTCGATCGGCAGGGGCGCGGGGGGTTCGGAGTCCGGAGAGGAGTCCGGAGAGGAGTCCGGATCCTCGGAGTCGTGAGTCACGCGGAGTGTGGGACCGGCGTTCGGCTCGATCGCCTTTGAGATCGCAGCCCCCGAGGTGACGTGCAACCGCTCATCCTCGACTGACACAACTGGCTCCGAATTAAGGGTCAGAGCTGGTGCGTTTGCGGCCTCCGGGATACTGTTCGGTGACAGAGCTAGATCATGCCCCGCAAGACAGTGCGGCGCACTTGGTTGTGGCTCGAATCCGTCGAAGATCAAATCTCCACGGATGTCTGCCATGTAATTTAGGCTTCCAAACCTGACTTGATGGCCAGGGGCGTAGCTTTCGATCTGCTCCAGGTGGCCAAGCGAATTGGCCCGCGGTGTGAAGCCGCCGAAGACAAAGATCTGTCCGGGGAGAAAAGTCTCACCCTGGACCGCATCGTTGTTGATGATCAAAGGAGCCATCGGGCCTAAAGGCGACGACACAGAGGAACTCTCAATGAAAGCACCAATGTCGGTGTCAAAACCAGCGGATCTCGGGTAGGGGGTCCCGAACTGTGCGTCAAGGCCGGATGGTAACAGGAGACAAGGGACACGATGTTTTTACCCAGGTTCGGGCCCTCTCGATGGAGGTAATACCCTACTCCTGATTGATTAATATTGATGATATGGGTAGTACAAGAGTAGATCTACCACGAGATCAAGGAGGCTAAACCCTATAAGCTAGCCTATGGTATGATTGTTGTATATGGAGTTGATGTCCTACGAACTACAACCCTCCGGTTTATATAGACACCGGATAGGGTTAGGGTTACACAGAGTCGGTTACAATGGTAGGGGATCTTGAATATCCGCATCGCCAAGCTTGCCTTCCACACCAAGGAAAGTCCCATCCGGACACGGGACGAAGTCTTCAATCTTGTATCTTCATAGTCCTGGAGTCCGACTGAAGGTATAGTCCGGCTACCCGAACACCCCCTAATCCAGGACTCCCTCAAACACAATGAAAAGAAAGAAATATCTTTCAAAGAAAAGTGTGAAGCAAAGGCAATGACAAAACCGTTTGCAAAAAAGGCTTATTTGAGCTGATCAGATGGCGTTACCATGGCCGAACATGACCAAGCTCCCGATAGGTGTAACTATGGTTCTAGTCAGCCAGGTCCCCAAATGAAACCGTGGCATTTATGCCGATCAAGTGGCATGGCAATGGTTCGGGTTCGACCAAGCCCCAAAGTGATTCTGTGGCCTTAGGCCGATCAAGAGGCATGACTGGTTCAGACGTGACCAAGTCCCCAAGTGATCTGGTGGCTCTCGCCTATCAAGAGGTATTGTATTGGTTCGGACACGACCAAACCCCCAAGTGATATAACATGATGCTTTTAAAAAGCTAACTCAAGGGGTAAACCGGAGGCCGCTTTAGAACAACTCCGTGCACATGATGTAAAAGAACAGATACCCCGCTTTAGCTGAGGTTCCGGTTTATTATATTTAATCATAATATATACATCGTCGTAATATGTACATAAGTAGAGCCAATGGCTCAGGTATAGTAAGGCCGAAGATGAGCTATGTTCCACGGCCTATTGGTCTCCTCCTCTGATGTACGTGAGTCCTTATGCTCTCGAATATCGATCAGATAGTATGACCCGTTGTGCAGATTCTTGCTGACCACGAAAGGCCCCTCCCAAGGTGGGGATAGCTTATGCATATCAGTCTGATCTTGGATGAGCCGAAGCACCAAATCTCCTTCCTGAAAGGTTCTGGTTCTGACTCGGCGATTGTGATAACGACGAAGATCCTGTTGGTAAATCGCCGAGCGAGCAGCTGCTATGTCACGTTCTTCATCCAACAGGTCCAAAGCGTCTTGCCGTGCTGTCTCATTGTCTACTTCAACATATGCCGCCACACAGGGTGAATCATGACGGATATCACTGGGGAGAACCACCTCCGCTCCGTAAACCATGAAGAACGGTGTGTATCCTGTTGGTCTATTGGGTGTAGTATTGATGCTCCATAACACAGATGGTAACTCTTCTACCCAACAACCCGGTGTTCTCTGCAAAGGAACCATAAGCCGGGGCTTGATGCCTCTCAAGATCTCTTTATTAGCCCTTTCTGCTTGACCATTGGACTGTGGATGTGCCACCGATGAGACATCGAGCCGGATGTGCTCCCGTTCGCAGAACTCCTTCATGGAACCTTTGGACAAATTAGTACCATTATCTGTGATGATACTGTGTGGAAAGCCAAACCAGAAAATCACTTTTTTGATGAACTGAACCGCCGTGGCCGCATCACACTTGCTAACAGGTTCTGCCTCCACCCACTTTGTAAACTTGTCACCCGCCACCAGGAGGTGGGTCTTCTTATCTTTGGACCTTTTGAAAGGCCCAACCATATCCAGCCCCCAAGTCGCAAACGGCCAAGTAATTGGAATCATTCTCAATTCTTGAGCCGGTACATGAGCACGTCTTGAAAACTTTTGGCAACCATCACATCGTCTGACCAGATCCTCCGCATCAGCATGAGCGGTTAACCAATAAAAGCCATGGCGAAACTCTTTAGCCACCAGAGATTTTGAACCGGCGTGGTGACCACAATCTCCTTCGTGGATCTCACGCAAAATTTCACGGCCTTCTTCAGGAGACACACAGCGTTGAAATGCTCCTGACACACTGCAATGATGCAACTCGCCGTTGATAATAGTCATGGACTTGGATCGCCGGATTATCTGTCGGGCCAGAGTCTCATCCTCTGGTAACTCGCCCCGGTTCTTGTACGCCAGGTAAGGAAGCGTCCAATCCGGAATAACATGAAGAGCTGCCACCAATTGAGCCTCCAGATCAGGAATAGCCAAATCCGCTTCACCAGGGATCTTGACCGACGGGTTGTGCAGCACATCCAGAAAAACATTGGGCGGGACCGGTTTGCGTTGAGAGCCCAGCCGGCTTAAAGCGTCTGCCGCTTCATTCTTCCGCCGGTCCACGTGGTTCACCTGATATCCTTTAAAATGACCTGCAACAATGTCCACCTCACGATGATACGCTGCCATGAGTGGGTCCTTGGAGTCCCAAGTGCCAGACACTTGTTGAGCCACGAGGTCCGAGTCACAGAAGCACTTAACTCGACTTAGGTTCATCTCCTTAGCCATCCGAAGACCATGGAGCAAGGCTTCATACTCAGCTGCATTGTTAGTACAAGGAAACATTAAGTGGAGAACGTAACAAAACTTATCACCTCATGGGGAAGTTAATATGACTCCAGCCCCCGAGCCTTCCAATTGCCTGGATCCGTCAAAATGGATGGTCCAATATGTGTGATCCGGCTTTTCCTCCGGTGCTTGCATTTCCGTCCAATCATTGATGAAATCAACCAGTGCTTGAGACTTCACCGCTGTCCGAGGCACATACTTCAATCCGTGCGGCCCAAGCTCTATAGCCCACTTGGCAATCCGGCCAGTCGCTTCCCGGTTCTGGATGATATCCCCCAAAGGAGCAGAACTGACCACCGTAATTGGGTGCCCTTGGAAATATTGCTTAAGCTTCCAGCTTGCCATAAAAACTCCGTACACCAGCTTCTGCCAATGCGGATACCTTTGCTTGGACTCAACAAGTACCTTGCTGATAATAGACCGGACGTTGAACCGGATGCTCCTTACCTGCCTCCTTTCGCTCCACCACAATAGCCACGCTGACAGCACGAGCATTAGCAGCCACATATAGCAGTAACGGCTCCTTGTCAATGGAAGCGGCGAGCACAGGCGGATTGGCCTATTGCCGCTTTAAGTCCTCAAATGCTTCATCAGCAGCAGAACTCCAGACGAACTGATCCGTCTTCTTCAACATCTGATACAAAGGGATTGCCTTCTCACCAAGACGGCTGATAAACCGGCTTAACGCGGCAATCCGGCCTGCCAGGCGTTATACATCATTGATACACGTCGGTTTAGCCAGGGAGGTGATGGCTGTGATTTTCTCCGGATTAGCCTCAATTCCCCTGTTGGACACCAGAAAACCCAATAACTTGCCCGCCGGTACACCAAAGACACACTTGTCCGGATTAAGCATCATCTTGTGTGTCCTCAGGTTATCAAAGGTTTCCTTCAAATCATCAATCAGAGTCTCCTTCTCCCTGGATTTGACCACGATATCATCCACGTAAGCATGTACATTACGGCCAATCTGCTTGTGAAGACAATTTTGCACACACCGTTGATAAGTTGCCTGGGCACTCTTGAGCCCAAAGGGCATAGACACATAGCAGAAGGCTCCAAAGGGAGTTATGAATGTCGTCTTCTCCTGGTCCTTAACTACCATTTTGATCTGATGATAGCCAGAATATGCATCCAAAAAACTTAAACGCTCACAACCCGCCATAGCATCAATAATTTGATCAATACGGGGGAGGGCAAAAGGATCTGCTGGGCAAGCCTTATTAAGATCTGTGTAATCCACACACATGCGCCAGGTGCCGTTTTTCTTAAGGACCAGTACCAGATTGGCAAGCCACTCAGGGTGAAAAACTTCAACAATAAAGCCAGCTGCTAAGAGCCTGGCTACCTCTTCTCCAATCACCTTGCGTCTTTCTTCGTTAAACCGGCGGAGGAACTGTTTCACCGGTTTGTATTTAGGATCCACATTAAGGGTGTGCTCAGCGAGTTGCCTTGGTACACCTGGCATGTCAGAGGGCTTCCATGCAAAAATGTCCCGATTCTCATGGGTGAACTCGATGAGCTCGCTTTCCTATTTCGGATCCAAGTTGGCACTGATGCTGAACTGCTTGGACGAATCACCAGGTACAAAGTCAACAAGCTTAGTTTCTGCCGCGATTTGAACTTCAGGGCCGGATCAACATTGTCCTTATAATACTTCAGCTCCTCGGTGGCACAAACCGACTCTGCATAGGCCGCGTCTCCTTCCTCGCACTCCAAAGCAATTTTGTGGCTTCCGTGAACCGTTATTGTCCCCTTGTGACCCGGCATCTTGAGCTGTAAATACACATAACAGGGTCGTGCCATAAACTTGGCGTAGGCCGGTCGCCCAAACAGGGCGTGATATGGACTTTGGATTTTTCACTACTTCAAACGTCAATGTCTCCGACCTGGAATCATGATCATCTCCAAAGGCCACTTCCAGAGCTATCTTACCAACAGGATACGCTGACTTGCCAGGTACTACACCGTGGAACACCGTATTAGATGGTTTGAGATTTTTATATGTTAGTCCCATACGACGGAAGGTCTCATAGTATAAAATATTAATGCTGCTCCCTCCATCCATGAGTACTTTGGTGAACTTGTAACCTCCCACCTGAGGTGCTACCACCAAAGCCAACTGACCCGGATTATCAACCTGGGGAGGGTGATCCTCTCTGCTCCATATGATCGGCTGCTCAGACCAGCGCAGATAACAGGGCACGACCGGTTCCACAGAGTTAACTGCCCGCCTCTGAACCTTCCGGTCTCGCTTGTCCAAGCTAGTGGTGAAAACATGGTACTGCCCACTATTCAACTGCTCTGGGTTGCTCTGGTAACCTGACTGTTGCTGCTGTTGGTTGTAACCACCCTGGTTGTTCTGACTATTTTGATCATTATGTCCGCCCGGGTTACCATTAAATCCTGAACCGGAATTTCCTCCACCGTAACCCGTCCCGGACCCTGAGCCACCGCCGGAGCCGTGATCATACCGGAAAGCATTAGAATTCTTGAACTCCTACATAATGAAGCAATCCTTCCAAAGGTGGTTTGCTGGCGCCTCCTTCGTCCCATGTCTTGGACAGGGCTAGCTCAGTAGATAGTTTAAGCGGTCCGGGTTAGGGTTGGGCGCCCCATTGCGATTTTTTAGTTTACCCTTGCGTCGCTGGCCATTGTCCTGCGTGTTGGTATTAGCCACAAAGTCCATGTTACCATCCGCTTTACGCTTGCCTCCACCACCATTGCCTGCCCAGTGATGCTGCTGACCTTTGGAGTTGCTGTTCCTCTTTCCCTTCCCTGCCTTGTCATCATCAGATTCGGGATCCTTGGTACTATCAGAATCAGCATACTTTACCAAAGCAGCCATGAGGGTCCCCATGTCAGTGCAATGACGCTTCATCCGTCCCAACTTCAGCTTTAGGGGCCCAAACCGGCAGTTGCCTTCTAGGGTTAATACAACGGTGTCAGCGTTGATGCGGTCTGATGAATGCAACACTTGTGAAACCCGGCGCACCCAATGAGTCGTCGATTCTCCTTCCTCCTGGACGCAGGCAGCTAAGTCCACTATCGACATAGTCTGTTTACATGTATCCTTGAAATTGTTGATAAACCGGGCTCGTAATTGGGCCCATGAACTGATAGAATTAGCTGGCAAGCTTTTTAACCAAGTACGGGCCGTTCCTTCAAGCATCATGGTGAAGTATTTCGCACACGCCGCGTCATCCACATCAAGCATCTCCATGGCCATCTCATAGCTCTCCACCCATGTCTCTGGAGGTTGATCCGCCGTGTAATTTGGTACTTTGCGCGGGCCTTTGAAATCCTTGGGCAGGCGCACATTGCATAAAGCGGGGACAAGGCAAGGCACCCCCAAAGAACTAGAAGTAACACCAGGTTCGATCGAGATAGTTGGACGAACCGGCGTGAGCTGCCGAGCTTGATGCTGTGCGGCCAACTCGGCCTCCCTGCGCGCTCGGGCCCGGTCCACCACTTCCTGAGCGTTATCAGCACCACCCGCCGGGTTGTTGCCACGGGGTGCTCCACGTCGTTCATTACTCGAGACTGCCGGTTCATCCATATGTCTGCTATAGCTCCGGCTTGGACGGGGGATTGAGTGGATCCGGTCGCGACTGTACGGGTATGCTTCCTGTTGGACCAAAGCTGTCCTCAGCTCCTTGACCCGTCGCGTCTCTACTGCCTGCGGCGAGTCACCTTCAATTGGAATGGCCTCCAGCCGTGCAGCAGCGGCGACGAGATTGTCCATTGGGTTGGAGTAGTGACCCGGAGGTGTTAAAACAGCCTGAGGTATAACGGTGTTTTGATGAGGCGGGTCCATCCGACGAGGCTGAACCGGTGCACCGGTCCCAGGAGCTTCCGCCCGGTTTCCCTCCAGCGGATTACCGGCTCCTGCTCCCAGGGTGTTGAAAAGGTCTCTGGCCTCGAAAACCGGAGGCAAACGGGATCGGTACTTCCTCCTCATGATTTCATATGACGCGCTCTGGTCCAGCATGAGCCTGTAGGCTTGTGCGTCTAGAGCGGCCCGCTCTATGGCCATCCTGGTGTCCTCAGCTGCCAGATCCGCCTTGGCCTGGGTGATTTGTTCCTTTACTTTTGCAATCTCCGCATTGTGGACGTCCTAATCTGCCGGATTAGCTTTCGCCATAAGCACAACCAATGCATCAAATAACTCTGATAGAACTTGAGCCGGCGGGCGCACAGGACCTCCTGCCCCGGCCGCCGTCGCCGCTGCTGAACCGGAGGTTGTTTCCGCAGCGGTCGAAGAATGAAGCGCTGCTTGTGTGCCGGCCATGAATATTCCGACTCGGTTGGGTAGATCAGAGGGGTCCGGAATACTGTCGCCATCGGAACAGCCCCCAATCCGGCCATCCTGTAGCTGATAAAGAGATTCGGTTTCCCCGGTCGATGACTCGTCATCGGAACAAACGACGGTCTCACCGTGAGATTCCGATCCATCCTCATAACTTCCTCCATGAATGACTCCCACGAAGGCACGCTTCATGGCCGGTTTAACCCGGGCGGATCGCGCACGCTGAGCCGTCTCGACGAGGTCGGTGCAGATGTCCGGCTCAGGGCCCGGTTCACTGATCTTGCCAATGAAAATATGAATGCCACCAAAGGGGACCCGGTACCCGTACTCAACTGAGCCGGCCTCTGGGCCCCAGCCTGCGTCGTCAATGTAGAGCTTGCCGCGACAACTCTTAGTCATCCGGCCTACAGCGTAGCCCTCGAGTCCTTCAAAGCGGCCCTCCAAGAACCTGAAACCATCGTGCGATAACCCCACGGTGGGCGCCAACTGTCGTGGTTTTGTCACGGCAGATGTCCTAGAGAAAGGACTTAGTCGTGGAGCCATCGCGATGGGTTAGCTTGAAGGGGTTAAAGCGGACACAGGGACGCAAGAGAGTTTATACTAGTTTGGCCCCTTCGATGAAGGTAAAAGCCTACGTCTAGTTGTGATGGAATTGATGGGGTTTCGATGACTAGGGAGAAAACAAGCTTCGCCTATGTCTCGAGTTGTTGTCTGTCCTCCTTGAACCGCCGTCGGGTCATCCCCTTATATACACGGGTGACGCCCGTCGGTTCACAGAATCCCAACACCGGTCCATATTCGTATCCGGGTTGGTCTCTCCTTATTCCTAACTTACAATACAAGTTTATATACAAATGCCGGTTTACAGCTACAAGTCTAAAACTGACCACGGGCCTTAGGCCCTCATCTGTCTTCTTGGGCTTTAGCACTCTTGAACTACTGATGAAGTTGACCCGTCCCATATAGGCCGGTTTACGCCCAGCAGTAATATCCCCAACAAATCACATTGGCCTTGCCTGGAGTATACTCGATACTCGGATTATACTCTGGAATCATTTCGACCCATCAAGTCTGCCTGAGGTTGAGATTAGGCTGAGTGAAGATGTACTTGAGACTCTCGTGGTCAGTGAAGATGCCCACTTTTCTTCCAAATAAGAGATGTCTCCAAGTCAAAAGAGCATGCACAACTGCCGCCAACTCGAGGTCATGAGTGGGGTAGTACTTCTCGTTGGGCTTCAACTGGCGAGAGGTATAAGCACCAACTTTCCTTTCTTGCATCAACACTGCACCGAGACCTTGGAGAGAGGCATCGCAAAAGACCTCGTACGGTTTGGATTCATTAGGAGGAGTCAGAACTGGAGCATTGACCAATTTCTCTTTCAAAGTGTTGAAAGCGATGTCACATTCCGGAGACCAAACGTACTTGACGTGCTTCTGGAGAAGATTTGAGAGAGGCTTCGCGATCTTAGAAAAGTTTTCAACGAATCTTCGACAGTAGCTTGTGAGACCGAGGAAGCTACGGAGTTGCTTCACGTTATGAGGTGGTTCCCAATTCACAATTGCAGACACCTTCTCAGGATTCACCGCAATGCCCTTGGCAGAGATGATATGCCCAAGATAAAGAACCTCATCGAGCCAAAATTCGCACTTGGAGAACTTGGCGTAGAACTGGTGTTCCCTGAGCTTATCGAGTACCAAACGCAAGTGCTTGGCATGATCTTCCTTGTTCTTCGAAAAGACCAGAATGTCGTCGAGATAGACCAAAACGAAGTCATTGGTGTATGCGTTGAAGATGAAGTTCATCATGCGAGAGAAAGTCAGAGGAGCGTTGACGAGGCAAAAAGACATGACAGTGTATTCATATGAACCATAGCTTGTCCTGAAAGCTGTCTTGGGAATATCTTGCTCACGGATTCGAATCTGGTGATAACCCATACGGAGATCAAGCTTGGAGAATACTTGGGCACCTTTGAGTTGTTCGAACAACTGTTGATGTTGGGAAGTGGGTATTTGTTCTTGATGGTCTTCTTGTTCAATGGACGGTAATCAACACAAAGTCGGTCCGTTCCATCCTTCTTCTTCACAAAAAGAACACCACAACCCCACAGAGAAGAACTAGGTCGGATGAGACCCATTCTCTCTTGAATATCGAGTTGCTTCTTCAGCTCCTTCAACTCTTCAGGTCCGAGCTTGTAAGGACGCTTGCAAACCGGTTCCGTGCCAGGCTCAAGATCGATGACGAATTCAACTGGCCGGTGCGGAGGCATTCCTGGAAGCTCTTCTGGAAAGACGTCTTGATATTCGCAAACGACTGGAATCTGCAAGATAGCATCCAGTTCACCCTTCTCATTGAGAGAAAACAGACGGATGGTATCATCATGAGCGGCAAAGACAATTACATCCTTAGACGAATGAGTCAATTGAATCTGCCTGGCTGCACAATCAAGTTGCGCCTTGTGCTTAGAAAGCCAATCCATTCCGAGAATAAGATCAATATCCGAGTCGCCCAGAACAATAGGAGAAGCTAGAAATTTGTAGTCGCCCAACGTGATAGTAACATCCGGGACGCAGGTATTAGCTGTCATTTGCTTGCCTGATGACACAATTTGCAAGGAACTTTGCAGATACTGATAATCGCACTCATACTTAGATGCAAAAGGTTTGGAAATGAAACAATGCGATGCACCAGTGTCAAAAAGAAATTTTGCAGGGATATCATTAACAGGAAGGTTACCCATGATGACATCTGACGAATCCTCTGCCTGAGCTGCATTCACCATATTAACCTTGGCGTACTTGGGGTTATGCTTGACCACAGCTGTACTTGCCGATCTCACCGGAGGAGGAGGGGGAAGACGCCTCTGATTGAAGCATTTGTTGGCATAGTGACCCTTCTGTTGGCACTTGTTGCACGTGACCTCTGAAAGCGGACGGTGATACGGAGCACTCGATCTTGGAGCTTGAGACGAAGTCTTGTTCTAAAAGCCAGGGTTGGGTGGGTGGGAAGATCCACTGCCACCTTTGCTCTTCTGCTGATACGGCTGCCGGAACGGAGGAGGAGGAAGCCAATACTTCTGCTGCTTGGCCACTTGAGTAGAGGAAGAAGGAGTAGCATCTCTGACTCGCTTCTTGGAAGCATCACACCTCAGTTGAGCAGCCTCTTGCTTCAATGCCATGTTGTAGAACTCATCGTACCTCAAGGGCTCAAAGAGAACAAGAGCTAGCTGGATTTCTTCTCTGAGACCACCCCTGAACTGGTATATCATGCTCTTCTCGTCAGGGACGTCCTGCTTAGCAAAGCGGGCGAGCTTCTGAAACAACTTGTTGTAGTCATAGACAGAGAAAGAGCCTTGCTTCAGGTTGCGGAATTCCTCACGCTTGCTTTCAACCACGCTCTGAGGAATATGATGAGCTTTGAAGTCTTGACGGAATTCATCCCAGGTAATCACATGGCCTCCTCTGGAATCCTTGTACTGCTGGAACCATTCTGCAGCTTGGTCTTTGAGTTGGAAGGAAGCGAACTTGACAAAGTCCTCAGGCCTGGCGTTATTGCACTCGAAATGCTTGCACAGATCCACGAGCCAATCGTCAGCATCAGTTGCCTCAACACAATTGCTAAAAGTCTTTGGCCCGTTAGCAAGGAACTGGTTGAGTGTAGCAAAGTGATTCTGATTGTTGCCTTGGTTGCCTTGGTTTGCTTGATTGCGCTCTTGAAGAATTTGCATGATCAACTGCGTGTTTGCATTGGTTGCGGCCATCACAGCTTGCCATGCCTCCGGAGGAGGTGGAGGTGGTGGCGGATCCTGATTCTGATTCTGATTTTGATTGATGCTCTTAGCGGGAGCCATCCTGAAGAGGGTGACAACCGTTAGCACATTGACAGATAAAATGAAGCTGAATCAAACGGGTTGAAATTGCAACATATAGTCTTCACATCCGAACATAAGAACGAATGCATTCCACTTGAAATGGTCACATATCCATAAATTGAGAAGCCACTTAGAATTTAGGTAGATGAATAAATCAACAAGGTACGGATCAAGAACGAATACTCGGTAAGAAATCCCAATCTCAAACCAAATATCCGTGGAAGAAAAACTAGAGCTACAAGAATTCCCACCTATGAAACTCCCGAACCTTTCCGGTTATGCAATCAGGTGTTGGGGATACAGGGGAAGCATAATATCTCACCCAAATCTAGCAATTCCTACATCCAGATGTATCCATCCTTCAACACATAACCGAGAAAACTTCGGAAACCATCTACCTCAACCTTCGCAAAGCATCCGTTATACAAGTTATGGCAATACTCCCGAACTCCCGCCCCAGTACTGGGTGGCGTCGAGGTTATCTCACCAATGAACTGCATAAAAGAGATTTTCAATGTCGGCATACTAAACTCATGTATTCCAGAACTGCAACGATAAAATTGTGACGATAACACCTCGGAGCTCAACTCCCCGGGACACTGCCACAACCCCTAAACACAGGAGGCACCAAGAAAAATGTTCTCATCACAAAACCATCGGAACGATTCCAAGATACCCGCGTGATCCTAAAAAAAATTTAGTGAAATTTGAGAAGAGAAGAGTCAAAACTCTACGTCAGGATGCCTTACCAGAGCGATGAGGAGACTGGGGAGTAAAAGAATTCCTAAACTCTCCGATATATAATTCCTAAATGACTCAAAACATTTTTTTTCTAGACTCAAACTCGGCTGCTAAAAACGACCAATCAGTGGGGGCTCCTAAGGTCGGGGAAGGCTCTGATTACCAACTTGTAACGCCCTCGATGCGGCTATATCTCCCACGTGTCGAGGCACGACTTAGAGGCATAACCGCATTGAAAGCAATGTCGCAAGTTAGGCAATCTTCACAACATCCCATGTAATATATAGATAATAAAAGGGGAGATACATAGTTGGCTTACACTCGCCACGTCAATCAAAGTACATAAATAGCATTACATCAACCAAACACTCATGGCCCAACTACGGCGCCAAAATAAAAGATAAACCCAACATGCGACACGGTCCCGATCACCCCAACTGGGCACCACTACTGATCATCAGGGAAAGACACATAGTAACGGCGTGAGTCCTCGTCGAACTCCCACTTGAGCTCAAGCGCGTCATCTGGAACGGAGTCATCAGGCCCTGCATCTGGTTTGGAAGTAATCTGTGAGCCACGGGGACTCAGCAATCTCGCACCCTCGTGATCAAGACTATTTAAGCTTATAGGTAAGGCAAGGTAAAATATGTGGAGCTGCAGCAAGCGACTAGCATATATGGAGGCTAACCTGTTCGTAAAAGAGAGCGAGAAGAGAAGGCAAAGCGCGAACGAATAACTAGAGAATAACCTGCGGCAAGCATTACTCCAACACCGTGTTCACTTCCCGGACTCCGCCGAGAAGAGACCATCACGGTAACTCACACGGTTGATTCATTTTAATTAAGTTAAGGTTCAAGTTATCTACAACCGGACATTAACAAATTCCCATCTGCCCATAACCGCGGGCACGGCTTTCGAAAGTTCAAATCCCTGCAGGGGAGTCCCAACTTAGCCCATGACAAGCTCTCATGGTCAACGAAGGAATAGACCTCCTCCCGAGACATTCCGATCAGACTCGGTATCCCGGTTCTACAAGACACTTCGACAAGTTAAAACAAATCCAGCAACACCGCCCGAATGTGCCGACAAATCCCGATAGGAGTTGCACATATCTTGTTCTCAGGGCACACTCAGATGAGCGCTCCATACAACTAAAACCAAACCTCGAGTTTCCCCGAGTGGGCGCTGCATAGGACTCTAGTTTGGACCAACACTCAGAGGAGCACTGGCCCGGGGGGGTTTAAATAAGATGACCCTCGGGCTCCGGAAACCCAAGGGAAAAAGAGGCTAGGTGGAAAATGGTAAAACCAAGGTTGGGCATTGCTGGAAAAGCTTTAATCAAGGCGAACTATCAAGGGGTTCCCATTATCACCCAACCGCGTAAGGAACGCAAAATCCGGGAACATAACACCGATATGACGGAAACTAGGGCGGCAAGAGTGGAACAAAACACTAGGCGAGAGGCCGAGCCTTCCACCATTTACCAAGTATATAGATGCATTAAGATAACAAGATAATATAATGATATCCCAACAAGTAAATAATGTTCCAACAAGGAACGGTCTCCAACCTTCACCTGCAACTAGCAACGCTATAAGAGGGGCTGAGCAAGCGGTAACATAGCCAATCAACGGTTTGCTAGGACATGGTGTGTTAGAGGTTTGACATGGCAATTTAGGAGGCATGATAAGCAAGTGGTGGGCATCGTAGCATAGGCATAGCAAAAGAGCGAGCATCTAGCAAAGCAAAGATAGAAGTGATTTCGAGGGTATGATCATCTTGCCTGCAAAGTTTTCATAGTTGACTGGATCCTCGAAAGCAAACTCAACGGGCTCCTCGTTAGCGAACTCGTCTCCCGGCTCTACCCAAACAAGACAAACAAGCAACAAGAGACACAATCAACCACGTGCAAAGCTCAAACAACATGATGCAAACATGGTATGCTATGCGGGATGCGATATGCGATGCATATGCAAGATTTGACAAGGAAAGAATGAACCTGGCCTCAACATGGAAATCCAAGTGTGCTACTGGAAAGGTGGGATGAAATCCCTTGAAAACGATATAAAGAACGCCAGAATCGGAGTCACGGTTTGGAAATGGCAAGCAATTCAAATATGGCACCGGTCTGCGATATACAGCAAGTAGCCACCTAAATGCAACAAGATGAACATGCTACAACACTCACACATGGCAACAAAATACATGGAAGGGATCCATTAATGATGCTTAACAAAAGATGAACACTGAGCTACGGCCAATTCATCCATTAACAGGTTCAAACAAGCATGGCAAAAATGCATTTGGTAAACATATTTCAGACTTAGTGAAATTAACACTTGTCTGGAATCTCAGATCAGGTAGCACACTTTGGAGCATGAAAACTATATGCTACAGGGCCTGAAAATGGCAGAGTAAAGCATGGCATGGGGCTACTCAAAGAGCTTAACAAAAGTCCCGTAGTGACCTTGAGTCAAAGGGATCAGAAAATACAATTGCAAGCATGTGAACATGGCAAAAACATAATCAGATCACAGACTTAGTGAAAAAATGGAGCATGCAAAACAGATATCAAGTAGGCATGTTTACGAGCTCGATGCACTCACTACAGAGCATGTCATGACAATCTAAGCATACACCCATTGAGAATACACATTATACAAGCTATACATGGCAAGAACAATAACATAGCATGCACGGATCAACTACCACATCCTCAGCAAAATCGCTAACAAGTAGACAATCTTCCCAGATTCACGAAATAGGAAAAGTAGAGCTCGATTGACTCAAGCTAGGGTGCTCCATAATTGCAAACAAAGACATGTATGGATAGAGCACTACAAGATTAACAAAACATCCTTACTGATCATCCTCAAAAGAGGCACGGATCACTAGGAAACAACATGAACATATGGCATATTGAGATAAACAGATCAAGGACTTAGTGGAATTGCTAAGTCCCTGAAATCAGCATTAACGAATGCACCACTTTGCAAGCTTGCGCTAGTCACCACACACATCACAAAAATACATGGGTTTCACCTCTGGAAAGATGGAAAAACATATAACAAAACACATGTAGAGCTCAGGGGCATATCATGCACACAATAATCATGGCAAAAATGACATATCTAATTGGAGCAGCAGATCTGACAATTATCTCAAATAGCACTCTTCCAACAGCATTTCGGGCATCAAGATGAACTCAAATGAAAATGATGCAATGAGATGAAATGATGTGCTCTTTGAGGCGAACATTTTGATATGCTATATGCCCAAAACGGAGCTACGGATGCAAAGTTGCGGCATGACGAACATAGCAATTTAGTTAGGGTTTCAGGGCAAAAAGTCAACTGAGATGTTTAGATCTGAGATTTGCACGCTTCCCGAGGATCATCCTCGAACTCGCCGGAGACGAAGTAGACCGCCGGAGGAGGGGTTCGGCACGGGGACGGCCGGAGTGGAGTTGGCCGGAGCCGGCCTTGGGCGGTGCGGCGAAGGCGGCGGAGAGGGGCGCCGGCGATGGGGCGTCGGGCGGCGGGGCGGTGGTGGCGCCGGGCGGCGGTGTCTTGCCGGAGCGGCGAGGCCGGCGATGGCGGGCGGCGGCGCCGGGCATCGGGCGCGGGGAAGGAGAAGGGCGCGGGGCGGCGCCGGATCTGGCCCGCGGGAGGCGGCGGCTCGGGCCGGGGGGCCCCGCCTGGGCCCGGGCGGGCCGGCAGCGATGTGGTCTCCCCGGGACAGGGGGCGGCACCGGGTTGGTCGGCGGAGGCGGCGGACGTGTCCGGTTGCGGCCGGACGTGTCCAATGCGCGCGAGGTGGGTGGATCTAGGGTTTCGGGGGGAGAAGGAGAATTTCGGAGGGGGTCTTTATATAGGCATAGGAGAAGCTAGGAGAGTCCAAATGAGGTGCGGTTTTCAGCCACGCAATCGTGATCGAACACTCTAGATGATGGAGAGGGTTTTGGTGGGGTTTGGACCAAATTGGAGGGGTGTTGGGCTGCAACACACACGAGGCCTTCTCGGTCCCTCGGTTAACCGTTGGAGCATCAAACGAAGTCCAAATGGTACGAAACTTGACAGGCGGTCTACCGGTAGTAAACTAAGGCCGCATGGCAAGTCTCGGTCCAATCCGGAAATGTTTAATCTCCACACACGAAAGAAAGGTAGGAATGACCACCGGAGGAGAATGGAGCGCCGGAATGCAAAACGGACAACGGGGAAAATGCTCGGATGCATGAGACGAACACGTATGCAAATGCAATGCACATGATGACATGATATGAGATGCATGACAACGACAACAACACACAGAGACAAAAACCCGAACCCGAGAAAATAAAATAACTTAACGCCGGAAACGTCAAGAGTTGGATTACATATTAGGTAAATCATATCCGGGGTGTTACAACACTCCACCACTACGAAAGGATCTCGTCCCGAGATCTAGGACTGAAAGAACACCGGGTACTCAGAACGGAGGTGATCCTCGCGTTCCCAGGTGGCTTCACGGTCGGAATGGTGTGACCACTTGACTTTGAGGAATTTAATTGACTTGTTGCGAGTCTTGCGTTCAGTCTCTTCAAGAATAGCAACGGGGTGCTCACGATAAGAGAGATCTTCTTGGAGCTCAATGTCTTCGAAGTTGACGGTGAGATCAGGAGTCTTGAAGCACTTTCGGAGCTGAGAGACATGGAACACGTCATGCACATTTGCAAAGTTTGAAGGAAGCTCGAGTTGATAGGCGAGATCGCCTCTCTTGCTGACGATCTTGAAAGGTCCCACGTATCTGGGGGCAAGCTTCCCTTTGATACCGAAGCGACGAGTACCTTTCATAGGAGAGACGCGGAGGTAAACATGATCTCCGATCTCGAAAGCCAAATCATGGTGCTTACTATCATAATAGCTCTTCTGGCGCGATTGGGCTGCTTTGAGGTTATCTCGAATGACTTTGCACATTTCCTCTGCCTCTGTGATTAAGTCATTTCCCAGGAGTTGACGTTCACCGGTTTCAAACCAGTTGAGAGGGGTACGACACTTCCTGCCATACAGAATTTCGAATGGGGCCTTGCCCGAACTTGCTTGAAAACTGTTGTTGTAGGAGAATTCAGCATATGGAAGACAATCCTCCCACTTCATGCCGAAGGAGATCACACAAGCCCTGAGCATATCTTCAAGAATCTGGTTGACACGCTCGACTTGACCGCTAGTTTGAGGATGGAAAGCTGTATTGAAGCAGATGTTGGTGCCCATGGCCTTCTGAAAAGAATCCCAAAACTTGGAGGTAAAGATGCTGCCATGGTCTGAAGAGATCACTTGTGGAATACCGTGCAGAGAGACAATTCGAGAGGTATAGAGCTCCGCCAATTGAGCTGCGGTGATAGACTCTTTGATAGGCAGAAAGTGAGCCACTTTAGTGAGTTTGTCGATGACAACGAATATAGCATCATTGCCACGTTTGGACTTTGGAAACCGAGTCACGAAGTCCATCTCAATGTGGTCAAACTTCCATTCTGGAATGGCAAGAGGTTGGAGGAGACCAGCTGGCCTTTGGTGTTCTGCCTTCACTCTTCTGCAGACATCACATTCGTTCACGAACTGAGTGATCTCGCGCTTCATTCGAGTCCACCAATAAGCCTGCTTGAGGTCCTGATACATCTTCGTGCTCCCAGGGTGGATGGAGAGGAGAGAATTGTGAGCCTCGTTCATGATCACTTTACGAAGGTCACCTTTGGGCACAACAATACGATCCTCGAAGAAGAGAGTGTCCTTGTCATCAAGGCGGTAGCACTTGTACTTGGGTTGACTCTTGGCAATCCCAATCTTCACCTTTTTCACCATAGCATCAAGAAGCTGAGCTTGGCGAATCTGGTCTTCCAAGGTAGGAGAGACTTGAAGGTTGGCGAGGAAACCTTGAGGAACAACTTGCAGATTAAGTTTGCGAAAAGCTTCACAAAGCTCGGGTTGATAAGGCTTGAGAATCAGACTGTTGCAATAAGCCTTCCTGCTCAATGCGTCAGCAATCATGTCGTGGTTTTGTCATGGCAAATGTCCTAGAGAAAGGACTTAGTCATGGAGCCATGGCGACGGGTTAGCTTGAAGGGGTTAAAGCGGACACAGGGACGCAAGAGAGTTTATACTAGTTCGGCACCTTCGATGAAGGTAAAAGCCTACATCTAGTTGTGATGGAATTGATGGGGTTTCGATGACTAGGGAGCAAACAAGCTTCGCCTATGTCTTGAGTTGTTGTCTGTCCTCCTTGAGCCGCCGCCGGGTCGTCCCCTTATATACACGGGTGACGCCCGTCGGTTCACAGAGTCCCAACACCGGTCCATATTCGTATCCGGGTTGGTCTCTCCTTATTCCTAACTTACAATACAAGTTTATATACAAATGCCGGTTTACAGCTACAAGTCTAAAACCGACCACGGGCCTTAGGCCCTCGTCTATCTTCTTGGGCTTTAGCACTCTTGAACTACTGATGAAGTTGACCCGACCCATATAGGCCGGTTTACGCCCAGCAGTAATATCCCCAACATTAGGCCCCAGATTGATTTGAACGGGTTCATGTCAATCCTTTAGCAAAAACTTCATCTTTAACATCTTCTCATAAATTGGTAAACCGCCATGATGTCATCTTCTTTGATTGCTGTAAACCGGAGTGACGTCACCTGTCATAAAGAAGCTTATCCATTATGCTTCCTTGTTTAATAGATCTGCGGAAATCGAGGCGACAGCTCCGTTTCGTGGCCCCTTGATTGTCGCGCCTGACACATGTCCTTTTGCCTTATAAATAGGACCGAAGGGTCATTTCTTTTCTCCCCTTCGTGCTTTTCTTCTTCGTCTTCCTTGCGTCGCCAGCCTCGGAGCTCCGCCGCCGCCGTCAACTTCTGCACCAACCTTGGCCGCTGCATCAACCTGAACGCACCAGAGCACCGCGGCAACCTTCCGCGTCTTCCTCAACTCTGGTAAGCCTTCTGCTCTTCTCAACACAGATCTGTTCTAGGGTTTCATGTTCTTGCAGTGTTCATCACATGTTCGTGTTCATATACTAGCTCCTGGATGCATCTGTGAACCCCTGCTCTGTGTAGTGGTAGCTTTTAGTATCCGCCTTTAGTTTCATGCCCAAGACCATAGATCTCACATATATTTCTGCCCATTGATTCAATACTGTTCTGTTTTGAGCTTTTGAATATTTTTGTTATTTTCTGAACTTGCTTCAGATCCAACGCTGTAGAGAAATCTTGTGAAATTTGTTTCTGCATACTTATCCATCCGCAATCTCAGCTGTTTCAATGCTTAAATCCGGCGGTTTAACTTTGTAGAAAAAATTGCCAAACCGGTATATACCATTAGTCCCCTTGTTGAACTGCCAGTTGTTGTTGCTTCATAAAACTCCGGTTTAGATAGATCAGTCTCCGGTTTAACATTGCACATACCAATGTACCTTAATCAATGCATTTTTGAACCGGGATCATCTACCTTGTAGATTTCATCATGGCCAAGCAAGTATATGAGTGCAACTGGGTTCCTTCTTGCGTCACAGAGGCTCAACTGAACGATTTAGTCCTGATCGGTGCCTTAGGCAACAAAGATACCATCCATTGGAGGGCTCCTGGCAAAGAATGCCCTCCCACACCTCAAGAAGGAGAGGTCGTCGTTTTCGTAGATCACTTAGCCCGGGGTTTTAAGCCACCCGGTTCTAAATTTTACCGGGACGTTTTAGCCGATTTTCAACTCCATCCACAAGATACTGGCCCCAACTCTGTTACAAACATGTGTCACTTCCAAGTACTCTGTGAGGCGTTCTTTCAAGAGGAGCCCACAGTGGAATTGTTCAGAGACTGTTTCCATCTGAACCGCCATACTGAGTTTACTGACGGCTCCAATACGGAGTTGGGTGGCGTGGCGATTCAGAAAAGGAAAGAGGTCACATACCCTCACGCCAAACTGCACAGCCACCCCAAAGAGTGGAATCAAACATGGTTCTATTGCAAAGACACCTCCCCTGCTGGTGAAAATCCCTTGCCTGGCTTTCGTCTGGAGCGGCTCAGCAATACACACCCCTTTCCGCAAAGGTTGACTGCCCAAGAGAGAAGCAAATATGCTCCTCAACTGTCGAAGCTCAAAGCCTTTATGGCCAACGGTTTAACAGGGGTTGATCTCGCCCACTGTTGGATATCATGGAGCATACTGCCCCTTAGTCAACGCTTCGGTTTGATGTGCGAGTATACTGGCAGTGTTGATGATCCACTGCGACATTCCAACATCCAGCTCACCGATGAAGAAATCACAGAGGCTGTGAATAAGATGCTGAATTTACCGGAACACATCTGTGCTAAAACCGGCCTGCTTCCCTTCTGTGCCACCAACAAACCGCCAGCTATAAGAGTTTGATTTTTCTTTTTGCTGAATCTGCTGTTGATATATCTTGTCATTGTTTAATATCAGTGTCTGTGTAACTAGGGCAATGATCCGTTTTGGAGCAAGAAACTGCCGCAGGAGAAACCAGAAAAACCAGACAAACCGGAAAGGGCAGCCCGGCAAAAGACTAAAGCTGTGAAGAAGACTACCCAAAGGAAAAGAACCACTGCATCCCCTAATCCGGCCCCTGATGATGATCTGGATAATCCAGACCTTGAGGTAGGGCTTGATTCACTTGGCTTATTTTTCATGCGTCTTATTGATGGTGATATTTGTCAGGACGATGCCGAAGCCAGCCATGCTGATGCTGCAGAGGTAATTATTCTCTCTTCCGATTCAGAACCTTTGCCTTCACTAAAAATCCGTCAGGCAAACCAGAAAGTTAAATTTTCTCATCGTCTTGCTTAGTTGGATCCCAAATTTCTTATGAAGACCCAACAGCACGAAGCTCGTCGCACAACCCGGCACAGCGGCCAGGTAGTTACCTCCGCCGGTTTACCGAACAGTCCGGTTCAGAAATGCCGTTCAGAGGTCTCTAATTTGCTTGTCAGTGCTTGTCCTAAAGCGGGCTACTTTCGTCAACCTCTTAATCCATCTGACTCCGATTACCAGGTTACTTCCCACTCATCCTCTGGTGAGTCATCGGCTACTCAGCTGCCACCGCTCAAAACGGTGCTTGGGTAAGCTATATTTATCATAATATTTGCAGCACATCGCCTTGGAACATATGCTGTATTTGATTTTGTTATTCCTTTCAGGGCCAAGCCTAGGCCAAGCAAGAAGGCTCGCCTGGACAAAGCGGCCGAAGAGGATGCCATCCTTGAACCGGGCAAAACACCAGATCTTGAAGCGGCTATTCCTGAGGATATACCCAATGATCCACCGCAGCAAGACGATGATCTTATTGCTGAAGAGAGACCTATTAATACCTCAAATCCTGTCAATCAGCCCACAAGCTCCATCCGGATTGAGAAATCCACCGGTCCAACAAAGCCTACTGACAAGCCAACAGCCCCAGTGCAAACCGGCGATACCAAGGATGATGAGGTTGTCATTACTGGCACTGGCCATACAGAGCCAAGCAATCCTGTCGCTTTGTCCAAACATTCTGCCAAGGAAGAATTTGCTGCCTTTGGCAAAGGCAAGTGGAATGCTGATCTGGCGACTTACGCTGCTCTGAACGCCCAAGATATCCATTCCGGCTACCTGAACCGGCTGTATACCAGTCGTGACTATGAAGCCGGTGTGGTTAATATGATGAAAGATAAATATGAGGTAACTTCCATATGCTCTTTCCTGCTTGTCTATTTCAATTCTTGTTGACGCTCCTAGCCCCCGAGGGCCGGTATGTAATCTTCTTTCAAACCAGGACTGACTAATATAAATCTTAATGCTTTGAAATTCGCTGATGTAGTCCCCAAGGGCCGGCTCAACTTAGCATAGTTAAACCGGGACTTTAAGTAATTGAGATCGCCGCATCAGAATATATACGAGCAAATAGCCATTAGCCCCCAAGTGCCAAGTTGAATACTTGTATTGATCTTGGGACTTTGTAAGCAATTGAAAGATGAAGATCAAATATGCATTAGCCCCCAAGTGCCAAGTGCATAACTTGTTATGTGGTTGGTACTTCAATCCTTGTACCGTTTTGCTGAATCATATAACTGTCTGCATGCAGGCTGAGCTGAAGACGAAAGAAAGCCAAGTCGCCGATCTCCAAGATAATCTGAAATCCCAACAAGCTGAAACCTCCAAAGCAAAAGAGGAACTAACCATCGCTTTAAGCTCCATGGAACAGCTTAAGGAGAACTTCAAAAAGAAGCGGGCGGATTGGGCCACTGAAAAATCTGCTTTAATCAAACGAGCAGAAGATGCCGAGGCTGCACTAAAACCGGTGGCGGATGAACTGACCAGCATAAAGCGGCACGTGCATGCCATGACCACTGCTATCTTTGGTAAGCCGGTTTGACTTCTGAACTGATTCTGCCGTCTTACAGAGCTGCCGGTTTGTTAACCCTTTATGATATTTCAGGGACACGCATTGGTCACTTGGGGTCAGATGTGCGGAAAAAATTGAAAGCCGCCTATACGTTGGTCGAACAACTGTACACTGGTGCACAGCGGATCATCTGTACTGCATCCCACAACAAGCCGGTGCCCACCTTGATTCAGGACACTCTGATGAAACTGTCGGTGCTTCCTGCCCGGGTTGAAGAGCTGAAGAAATCTGCTGCTCGAACCGGTGCGATCAATGCCTTAATCTGGGCAAAAGCTTGGTGCCGGATTTTGATCCTATTGAAGCGGCTCAGGGCTTTCCCAGCTTGAAGGAAGACGGGTCAGAGTTTGGTGAAGCGGATCTGCGAGCAATAAACCAGGAGGTGCATCCGCTAGCTTGTCAATTGGCTGAAGAAGCAGACTTGTCTCATTATCAAGCCCAATATGACAATCAAAACAAGCGAATAGCTGCACCAATTCATGAAGCGGAAAATCTTATCCCTCCAATCCGTAAGCATACTTACGCTCCCGATATTGACCCGTCGTTGCTGATCCATGATGAAGCTGTTTTTCAAGCATTAATGGGAATCGACTGGACAACTGTTGATTTCCAGCTGCTGGGTAGAGAAACTGAAGCTGAAGCGGCGCAGGATGACCCACAACCATCAGGCCAGGCTGGTGACCAAGCTTGAACCGGAAGCCGGTTTAAAACTGCTGCTCCTTTGTGAAAAACAATGATCTTATTGTGGGCACCGTGTTGCCTTGTAATAGGCTAGCTGATACTTTTGATGTTGATATGCCTTCGTGCATAATCGCTGCCACTTCCTCTTCCTTTGGGTGATGAACTTTCCAAAGTACTTTCTGCAATAAAAAATCTGCCATCGTTGACCGTGAAGTTGGCTTGGCCAATCTTGAAGCGGAGTTTTATAAACCCACATTGTTGGAGGAAATAGCAGCTCCTATATATATATGATGCCGGTTTACCATGTAAACCGTGCCGGGTTATAATAAACACCGTGTTACTCCATAATAGGATGTTAACAAAAAGATCAAACCGGGCAAATAGTCGCCGGATTAAAAATGGACCGTGTTCCATCAATTGACAGTCTGAACCGGTTGAAAACTTTGTCGGTTTAAAAAACACTATCGGTGTCAAAACTGGCGGATCTCGGGTAGGGGGTCCCGAACTGTGTGTCAAGGCCGGATGGTAACAGGAGACAAGGGACACGATGTTTTTACCCAGGTTCGGGCCCTCTCGATGGAGGTAATACCCTACTCCTGCTTGATTAATATTGATGATATGGGTAGTACAAGAGTAGATCTACCACGAGATCAAGGAGGCTAAACCCTAGAAGCTAGCCTATGGTATGATTGTTATATATGGAGTTGATGTCCTACGGACTACAACCCTCCGGTTTATATAGACACCGGATAGGGTTAGGGTTACACAGAGTCTGTTACAATGGTAGGAGATCTTGAATATCCGCATCGCCAAGCTTGCCTTCCACGCCAAGGAAAGTCCCATCCGGACACGGGACGAAGTCTTCAATCTTGTATCTTCATAGTCCTGGAGTCCGGCTGAAGGTATAGTCCGGCTACCCGAACACCCCCTAATCCAGGACTCCCTCAGTAGCCCCTGAACCAGGCTTCAATGACGACGAGTCCGGCGCGCATATTGTCTTCGGCATTGCAAGGCGGGTTCCTCCTCCAAGTCCTTCATAGAAGATTGTAGACACCAAGAGTAGTGTCTGGCTCTGCAAAATAAGTTTCCACATATTGCCATAGGGAGAATGATATAAACATAAATCAAATCTACTGACGTATTCCGCAGTGCGTCATCACACTACGGCCAAGTCCTTTATTCGAATCATTTTTACTTTTCCACCTCAGCACGTTTTGTGAGGCGGTTTCCTTGGCACGTCTTGTCAAAGCAGAGATCGTGTACCCCCTTTACGGGATTCTCATCAATACGGACGTGGGTAACCCAACCGCGCCATTTATCACGGCGCTTGGGAGGCAAGCGAGTTTTACTAGGCTGGTGGGGACGCACAACCGCATCCGCCCATATAAGGGGATAAGGATCCACCTTTTTACCTACGCCTTCTTCCTCCTTTGCCTATCCATCTCCTGCGCACTCGAGCTCCAGCGCCCAAGCCCGCACTTCCCACCTCAACCTTCTCCAGCAATGTCTGGAGTGGGAGGCAAGTGGATGGTCTCCTCCGCTACGGAGGGCCAAGTCAAGAAGCTAAGGAAGGCCGGATACCTGTCTAAGGACATCGTGCACCGGCTTCCCAAAAAGGGGCAGCTTCTCCCCACCCCAAGGCCCCATGAGAGGGTAGTATTTCTTCCCCACTTCCTCCGCGGACTGGGTTTTCCACTCCACCCATTTGTCCGGGGGCTCATGTTCTACTACGGCCTAGATTTCCACGATCTGGCCCCGAACTTCATCCTCAACATCTCGGCGTTTATCGTCGTGTGCGAGGCTTTCCTCCGCGTCCGCCCTCATTTCGGCCTCTGGCTCAAGACCTTCAACATCAAGCCCAAGGTGGTGCACGGCAGCCAGGCGGAATGCGGAGGCGCCATGGTGGGCAAGATGGCCAACGTCCTATGGTTCGAGGGCTCTTTTGTGGAGACCCTAAAGGGGTGGCAATCCGGGTGGTTTTACATCACCGAGCCACGCGATCCGAACTGGATCACAGCCCCCGAGTTCCGATCCGGACCCCCCACGCGGCTTATGTCCTGGAAAGAGACGGGCCTGTCGTGGGGTGACGAAAAAGAGGTGACCGGATTGCAAACATGCATCCAGTCCCTAGTGAACAAGCCAATCCGGCTTGTTAATGTAATCCAGGTTATGCTCGTCCGCCGGATCCTCCCATGCCAACAACGGGATTTTAATATGTGGGAGTTCGACCCGGCGCAGCACCAAACCCTTAGCAGGCTCTTCTACACGACGTACGAAGATGCCTGGAAGGTGATATCCAAGGGCGCCGAGGCTCCCGCATCCGCTTCCGAGGACCGCGGATACAGCTCGCAGCGTCACGCTAGCGAGGTAAGCTATCTTCACCTTTTACAGGATGTTAAGCTTTTTTCATAGTTTGACTCTATGCGGGATCTAAACTCCCTTACCTTTGACAGGATTGGCGAGCGATATCCGGACCGATTAACTGTCCGGCTCCGCTGCCCGAAGACCCAGCCCTAGCTCTACTAGTGAAGCTGCTGGTTCCGGCGCCTTATGTGGTGCCGGAGAAGAAGGCCAAGAAGAAGAAGACCACGGGGACTCGAAAGAGTGCCCGTAACATGGTGGTGTCGGACTCGTCATCCGACGAGTCCGAGACGCCCTCTTCCCGTGAAAACGAGGAGGAGGAAGAAGAAAACTCTCCCCCCCAGCGGAGGGAGGAGAGAAGAGGAAGGCCTCCCCAACGGGGGAGGCTGATGGGTCTAGGAAAAGGAAGACCCCTCCGCCGGACTACTCCCCCGACGCCGAAGAGGGCGGAGAGGAGTGGCCAAACAGGGCGAAGCGTCCGGCAAAATCGTAAGTTCGGATATCAGAGTAACTCATGATGTTCCTTTGTTGCACAACTTTCCCTAATGTCGAACGTAATTATGCAGCCCGCCCCGGGCCGAATTCAACGAATCGTCGGGCGGCTCCCTGGACTCATCGGACGTGAACTCAGTTCCGCCCGCTGTCTCCCCCCGCACTGCAGACGATGCCGAAGTGGCGTCGCGACAAGCTCCAGGGCAGGAGGAGGTGGTCCCGGAGGAGCTGCAAGGCAACCTCCCGGACTCCAGGAGTGAAGGGGATAAGGCCCCCCAGGGCTCCAAGTCCGGCTTTGTGCCGGACACCGCGCTGGAATCTTCCATAGTTCCGGACCACGGTAGGCGAACTCCTTCCAAGAGGAGCAAGCCTTCTGAGCCGGCGGCCTCCGTCCAACCGGAGGTGCCGGACAATCTGCTGGAGGTGCTCGACGGCGCCTCCATCGACGAGGGGCACCGTACTATTATGAGTACGGTGATCCAGAAGGTTCAGTCCGTCAAGAGCGGACTGACTGAAGCTTGCGCTAGCCTTCTAACAGGCTTCGAGGTAAGTAAAAATATGTAAAAATATTACCGCATAGACAGTAGCCCCTGATGCTCTGTTTGGCGTTCGGAAAGAAAAGCCGAATAGAGGATCTATTAAATATCGCAGGAGTCTAACAAAAAAGAGTCAATATGTGTATGCAGGCTTCGC
>NC_053022.1:566773152-566867079 GCF_003073215.2 Triticum urartu | reverse complement strand
ATTAAGTGATATTTGAAATCTCAAAATCTGAAGCAATTTCCGGAAATCGCATATTTCTGTGAGGTCCGAAATTGTTTTGTTTCCAAAATTAAAAACCTTGACAGCCACCATGCGCTCGCGACATGGGCGACCTAACGTTCCCCAAGATGGATGACGCCTATGCTCTGCAGGATGTCCACATACTGACGGTTGCGGAAACATTCGCGTGTCAGGACACCAGTTGGTTCATGCTATGGCAGAAAGGAAGAGTGTTCCAAGAATAAGTAGGAAAAAGAACTAAAGCCACCAAGTGATCCGTGGCATTGGAGAAAGAGTGTTGCAAAAAATAAGACGAAAAAAAGAGTATTCTAAAAAATAAGTAGGAACGAGAACTAAAGTTGGTGAGGAATGAGAAAGAAGAAGATGAGGTGTCGATGACGAACAAACTAATGTTAACGTGGTCCTGGTTGGCGCCAATGAAACTTCTAGGCGAAGAGGCTAAGAGTAAGATGTAGGGAAGGACGGGGAAGAGAAGAACGACAAGTATCCCTTCTAGCATATGTGGGCTGGAGGTGGAGCTTATTGGTGACTAGGAATACGTTCACGTTACCACTTGCCTGCCACGGCAGTGTGCATTTGCAAAGTTGAATGGATCTTTGAGAATGATCTCTATATTTATTTGTTTTTCTGTGTCAATAGTATAACTTTGTTTAACCCACTTTATTATATTGTGAACATAAAAAATTTCATCCCTATTGCAACGCACGGCAAAGATGAGGTGGACGTCATCCGGTTTTTAAGGAGGTGGCTTCAGCGAGAAATGTCCCGCTATGACGGGAAACCGAGCGGCAATGGGAGGTTCCTACAGAAAAAGAGAAGATGAATCGTGGGATGGGGTTTTTTGTGTTGGACTCAGATGTTAGAGATAACATGGTGGATAGCCTGTACCAACGCATAGATGTTCTGCTAGTTAATAGAGAGGACCCCCTTCGAACGGTATTGACAAATTTTTTGGAGAGGATTTTCCCGGAAAAAAGGTTTTTTTTAGAGGACTAACCTCATGTCAATGGGCAAGCCTTTTCGAAGTTCACAAAATCATGCATATTTTGGAGAGGATTAATGATGAGATCTTGCCAAATAAGAATTCATCGGCGCCATTATTGTTGATTAACCTCAGATAAAGAGTGATCGCCACAAAAAGGAAATTACTAACAATATATGTTCTTTAGAAGGAAGTACATCAAATCATAAAATAAATCCCGTTTATGCAGGATTGTATTCGTGCATTCTTTCTAAAATAGAGGCCTCTCCGCTTGTATAAATCCCAAGGATACACGGCTTGGAACGATGCAGCCATTGAATTGAACCTCGCACGTAAATCACCATGAGTTCCTCCCTGGCCCTGCTCCTCCTCCTCGCAGCGGCTAGCGCCCCTATCCTCGCAGTCGGCGTCTCCCCTGCCGTCAACCCGAGAGTGCTCCCGGCGGCCGCCTCCTCAAACGACACGCTGCAGCGCGGCATCGTCGCCACCAACCAGACCGCGCAGAGCGTGACGTCCACGCTGCACATCATCTCAGACCTCGTGCGCGACCTCAACACCTGCACTGGGTACTACACGACCATGGCCAGTACGGTGGCCGCCGCCCTCGACGACCTTCACGCCGGACGTGTCGTCAACGCGACCGATAAGCTGAACGACGCCCTGGGCGCGCCTAGTGACTGCGACATCTTGCTGAGCGGCGTAGGAGTGATCGGGAAGGTCGATCGTAATCCCATTCGGAAGGAGAACGGCGAGAACGAGAAGCTTGTCCAGTTAGCCATCAACATCTTGAACCCGCCGAGAAGCTAGAGGGGCGTACGGATTGTATGCATGGGCGGCCAAATAAATTAGATGTTCGGTTCTGTAACATATGTAATCGACTGATATTTTTGTTGGTTCTGATCTACATGGTAATGCAAATTAAGCATCTTTTGGGTGAATTGTGATGCTTAGAAATTCTTAGTTTGGTTGCTTGCTGCCTGGAGCATCTTATTATGTTCCAATTGAAATTTAGTCTTTTTCCAAGTTATATGGCAAAACTATAGGACAGCACTGTTGAGTCCACTATTGTCTGGTTTTAGGGCATGTACAATGGTTGATAAGGTAGTGTTGTTTTAAGTTTTGCATGTAATATAGGGATGACACAAAAAATTTATCTACAATTGGTCATCGTTTAGTCTTATCTTCAATAACTAGGTATTTCTAACAACGTGGTGAGACATATTGTGCTAAGATCATCTCTTGTCTTCTCTTAAATAAGATAAGACAGGCCTTTTCTTATAAGTTATCTCTCCTCCACCTCATCATTTATCCTACGTGGCACTCCTAAGATAGCACTGGTTTTGGAAAAAGAATTCTATGAGACCAGGTCTCACGCGAGACCCATCCTGATAGATGACACGTGGCATTTACAAATCTCAAAGCATCCCCCACCTCCCACTTAAAATCAGAGGGGAGAGAGATTAGATGTTTTGTGATTTGTGAATGCCACGTGTCATCCATCAGGATGGGTCTCACCTGCTAATCGTTAGACCTGGTCTCATATAATTTGTTTCCCTGGTTTTGGGAACCTTCTATAATGTTTTGGTCCATTTTCCTTTTTAAATCTTTTTCTGTTTTCGTTTTCTATAGTTTTTGTTCTTTTTAATAAAAAGCTTGTTCTACAACTTTTTAAAAAAGTTCAACTTTCATAATGTTCCCAATTTTTAAAAACCGTTCATCTGTTTTATATTTTAAAAGTTGTTAATGGCTGTTCTTAATTTTTAGAAAGTGTTCAAAAAATAAATAATAATGATTTTATTTATAAAAAATATTTCCAAAATGTTAGCAAATGTTCCAAATAATATCGCTTTCCCAAAAAACATTCTCAAAATTTAGAATGTTCACATTTCAAAAATAATATTTTTTCATATTTTTAAAAGCCAAATGGAAAAGAAACTTTAAATTAATAAAACCTTAAAAAGCATAATAAACAAAGCCTCGCTAAGCTGCATTGCGCTAAAAAGGCCCGCCTAGGAGGCGCGTTTGATTGCCCTCATATTTTCTACTATATTACTTACTTAGAAAAACACGAGTATGATGTATCCATCACATCATCAATAATTTAAAAATATGTCAATGACATTAATTATAATTTAGAAAGACATGAATTGCATTAAACGCAAAATAATCTTGAAATCAACATTAAGTGTGAATAATCTTAAAAAGAATATTACTGTCATAATGGACATGTGTTGCACGTACACATTACTAATTTGATGCAATATTTGTCAGTTGAGAGATCACTCTGCACACGTCGTAGGTTACGTATTAAACCTTTTTTTTTCTTTGCAAAATTTTTGCAATCGAACTTGACGTCATAGTATACCTTGCAGTAACCCATAATTACGACCAGCTGGATCAAGATTTCTACACGCTTTTCCTGGTGTCCGGATAGCCATGGCCATGCATGATGGAACCATGGGATGCATGAATATGCATGTGGCACCTAGCTAGGTAGAGGTAGATCCACGAGCGAGAGGACAAGGATGCAATCATGCAAGATAAAATAAGCTGGCTGGCCCCGCCACATCACACACTTGTTTCGTTCGTTTCCACGGATCGAGTCGTCGAGAGAGCAAAGTGTTCTTTCACTAGTCCTCGCACATGCATGCAACTGAACAATCATATCACCGGGCACGTGGTTTCAGCACACAGCACACTGAACCAGTCCACTGGCCCAGTATATGGTCAACAAGTGAAGCCCGCGGCTATCCTCGTCATACGGATGTAGATACACTACGTGTCACGGTCTCGGGATGACGACGGGACGCCGGCGCGCGCGGGCAGGTCAAAGGAAGATGATGCAATGCCGACCTCTCGCCTCTCTCTGGATGGTTTATAAAAGAATTTCTGCATTTGGCGACACATGCCAAGTCCAAAACTAGTGTCGTGGTTTTCTCAATGGGGACAAATGTATGTAGCACGCATCACCGCACCGGACGTATAGTAGAGGCGCCGTGCTGGACCGTGCATGCGGTGGCCAGTGAGGGGATCTAGCTGCTGCATGTTGCCGGTATGTTAACATTTTCATGTCGGCGTTTGGAGAATGTGCCGCTGGCTGTGGATATGATCCAGCTAAATTTTACTGTTATGTGGCAGTAGAATGTGTACGCTCATTTTGTTTCCTCAGGGAGCATACATGCCTGTACCTCAGTTGGCTGAGATTTCACCAATTCTTATTCAATTTTGCATTTTTTTTCATTAAAATGATTTTTTTGCCACGATAATAGAAAATCTTATAGCATGGCAAAAAATCATTTTAATGAAAAAAAATGCAAGATGATCCATATACCAGTCGACTGATGTTCCGTTGACATCAATGGAGCTCGTCTCACAAGTCTTGACGATGATCCATATAACTAACTAGGTCAAGTGACGCTTTTTCAAAAGGAGCCCCTGTAAGTCAATGCGGCCATCGCTCGGCTCGTTATCTCTCATCCCGACAGTGGTTTAGAATACTTGGTCAACTAACCTTTTTGCAAAAGTAGGCCGCGTTGGTCGATGCAGGGAGTGCTCACCTTGCTATCTTCAGTCCTTGGCAATGGACTATAATATCAGGTGAAGTGATGATTTTGCAAAAAAAAAAATTTGATAAAGGGTGGATTTTATTAACTCAAAATAAAGCATCAAGTGGATACAAACACAATGAGCACGCACCCGGCCTCTGCATAACTAAGATGCACACAGCCAACACCAACACACGCACACAAAACACACACCAACAAATAGCAAAATCATATATGATCAAAGCTATGTGTAGGCGAGGGAAAAAAAGAAAGAAAGATTAAAGCGATCAGATCAGCAATTGGCAAACTATAACAATGATCATATCTGCACCAACTATCTCATGTCACCACACGGACTCCGTGGTTCTTCAACAGCAACGCCTTCGCCGCCGTCACCGGATTCAACCAATCAAGGTTAGAATCTAGGTTTTCACCCTGAATAATCAGTCTGAGTATATCCGAACAATGCCTTCGACAAGGTAACGATGTAAAAACGTCGCCATTGCCAGGTATAACCAACTTGGGTCAGCCCTAGGTTTTCACCCCGGAACTCGAGACCGGGTGCTCGAGTAGCACCACCATGGATGTCAGAAGTGTTGTCCCCATCACTTTTTCGCGATCCCAACAACCACATGCGATGAAAACGCCGCCGTTGCACAACCATTCCTCTGCGTCAAACTGTTGTCCATAGTTTGCATCTCCTGTTGAAAGTGAACCACCGGATCTGAAGACTAGACTTTCGGTGGCCACCGCAATCACAACTGAGGTCATACAATCCGACGAGAAGCCGCGCATACGCCGCCGCATCCGGCAAGCCTCCTCTGTGCCACAGACCCACCATTACCATACCACCTCCTGATGTGCAACCAAAGTGGTCATCGCCGAGATCAACTCCAAATCGTCGCCCCACTGCCAGCCACCACAAGGGCTTTGCTTAGCGGCACACTTGCAGCGGCGACCGGCGAGGAGAGGAGCAGGGCGTGATTCAGTGGCCCAAGAGCTCGTCCGGCAACGACGGGAAGCAGCCCACGGCGGCAGCTGGCGAAGCGTCATGGGAGGAACTAGATCCATGAGGACATTCAGTTCAGCCGCCCGGCCCTTGCCTTCACCCACTGCTCGAGATTCTGATTCGATCTGGAGCTCGATGCCGGAGACAGCCCACGTACGCGGGCCCGTGATACCCGCTGCAGGCCATATGTCCATCCGGAGGTCACTCGTCCTGGAGCATCCTCCCGCTGAGCGGCCTCGACGTCGCCATGCAGTTTCCGGTCGATTGCATCCAAGCAACAGGAAAGGATATGCTTTTCGTCACGCCATGCGGAACAAGTCACCAAGTAGGGAGGAGACGGCTGCTGGGAGGGAGCTCCGCGTCCAAGAAGGCAAGCCCGCCGCCACCGCGGCAAACGCCGGCGGCGACGGTGGCGACGGTTGCTCCGGTGAGGAGGGGGGCCTGGCGGCGCAGATTGGGATCTCCCGGGTCGCCCCTCCCAAGCGACATGGGAGTTGGTTCAAAACTAGGTGAGTTAGACGATTCATCTCGATGATTTTGCAAAATAGGAGGCCGTGTTAATCAATGAAACCTTGCTCGCCTCGCCATCTACCATCTTGATTGTGATCTATAATACTAGGTCAAGTGGCACTTAAAAGGGCAATGTAGCCATTGCTCGGCTCGCTATCTTCATTCTTGGAAGTGGTCTATAATACTAGGTTATATTTTTGCAATAAGAAGGTTGCATTCTTCAATGCAACCATTGTTCGACTCGCTAGCTTCCATCCCGATAGTGATTATTAATACAAGGTCAAGTGACATTTAGAAGGGCAATGCATCCATTCCTTGACTCAGCTATCTTCAGTCCTTGCAATCATATATAATACTAGGTTAGGTGACATTTTTTACAAAAGGAGGTTGCACTGGTCAATGCAACCATTACTCGGATCGCCATCTTTTATCCTGGCAACAATCTATACTATTAGGTTAAGTGATATATTTTACAAAAGGAGGCCGCGTTGCTCAATCCAGCCATTGCTCGGATCGCCATCTTCCGTACAATACTAGGTTAGGTGACTCTTTTGCAAAAGAAGGCTGATTGGTCAATGTAGCCATTGCTCAGCTCGCCATCTTCCGTCCTAGCAACAATCTATAATACTAGGTTAAGTGACCTTTTATGCAAAAGGAGGCCGGTTGGTCAATGCAGCCATTGCTCCCCTCGCCATCTTCTGTCCCAGCAATGATCTATTATACTAGTTTAAATGCCTTTTTTGCAAAAGGAGACCGCGTTGGTCAATGTAGCCATTGCTCGGCCCGGCATCTTCAGACCTAGTAACAATCTATAATACTAGGTTAAATCACTTTTTTTGCAAAAGAAGGACGTGTTCGCCAATGCAGCCATTTCACGGATCACCATCTTTTATCCTGGCAACGATCTATAATACTAGGTAAAGCAACCTTTTTTGCAAAAGGAGGCCGCGTTGGTCAATCCAGCCATTGCTTGGCTCACCATCTTCCATCCTGGCAACAATCTATAATACTAGGTTAAGTAATTTTTTTGCAAAAGAAGATTGTGTTGGTCAATGAAGTCATTCCTCGGCTTGCCATCTTCCGTTCTAGCAACAATCTATAATAGTAGGTTAAGTGACTTTTTATTCAAAAGGACGCCACATTGGTCAATGCAGCCATTGCAGGGCTTGCCATCTTCCATCCTGGCAATGATCCATAATACTCGTTTAAATGACTTATTTTTAAAAGGAGGCCGCGTTAGTCAATGCAGTCATTGCTTGGCTCGACATCTTTAGTCCTGGCAACGATCTATAATACTAGGTTAAGTGACTTTTTTTTTGCAAAAGGAGGCCGTGTTGGTTGATGCGGTCATTGCTCGGCTTGCTACCTTCCGTACTGTGAACGATCTATAATACTAGATTAAGTGACTATTTGTGCGATAAGAGTTCGTGTTGGCCAATGCAGCCATTGCTCGGCTCACTATCTTTCGTCCTGATAGTGATATGTAATACTAGGTCACACGACTTTTTTGCAGAAGGATGTCGTGTTGGTAATTTCAACTTGCTCGGCTTGTTATCTTCTGTCCTGATAGTGATCTGTAAAACTAGGTCAACTGGCCTTCTTTGCAAAAGGGACGACATGTAGGTCGATGCACTGTTGCTTGGCTTGCTATCCTCCACCCTGACAATGATACTATTCAATTTTTTTCCACGAAAATGGGGTTCCCCCAGCCCCATGTTTGTGATAGCATTCAAGATCTCTTTTAGATTAAGTATACACGTACGTGTGACACAAAACAAGCACCTCCGTAGAGCAAACATTTAGATGTACATGGCCATTGGTGCGGAGAGAGTATGCCATGAAACCCAAGCTATGCCAAGGACTCAACCCTCTAGGGTTGAATTAGTTTGTCAGACTAGATGGCTTGCCCGTCAACTTGATAGTACTCGCAGTACTACATTTTACAGAGACCAGTAGATGCGTAGGCTCGTTTTGTTTCCTCAGGGGCGTATATGTCTATACCTCGGTTGCTGAGATTTCGCCAACTCTTAGTCGATTTTACAATTTTTCGTACAAATCTAAAAGAATATATTAACATGCTATAATTTTTTGTTTATCCAACAAGAGAAATTGCAATACGTTTTTCAAAAGGAGGCCATGTAGGTCAAGGTGGCCACTGCTCGACTCGTCATCTTTCATCCCGATAGTGGTTTATAATACTAGGCCCACTAACCTTCTTGCAAAAGTAGTCCGCGTTGGTCGATGCAGCCAGTGCTCGGCTCGCTATCTTCGGTCCTGGCAGTGATCTGTAAAATTACTAGGTTAAGTCATATTTTTGCAATATAGGAGGCTGTGTTGATGAATGCAACCATCGCTCGCCTTGCTATCTAGCATCTTGATAGTGATCTATAGTACTAGGTCAAGTGACACTTAATAGGGCAATGCAACCATTACTCGCCTCGCCATCTACCATCTTGATAGTGATATACTAATACTAGGACAACTGACACTTAAAAGGGCAATGCAACCATTGCTCAGCTCACTATCTTCATTCTTGGAAGTGATCTGTACTACTAGGTAATACTTTTGCAAAAGAAAGTTGTGTTGGTTAATGCAACCATCGTTCAGCTCGCTTCCATCCAGATAGTGATCTTTAATACAAGGTCAAGTGATATTTAAAAGGGCAATGCATCCATTGCTCGGCTCGCTAACTTCAGTCTTGCAATGATATATAATACTAGGTTAGGTGACATTTCTAAAAAAGGAGGTTGTGTCAGTCAATGCAACCATTTCTCGGATTGCCATTTTCGTCCTAACAACAATCTATAATACTAGGTTAAGTGACTTTTTTTCCAAATGGATGTCGCGTTGGTCAATGCAGCCATTGCTCTGCTTGCCATCTTTTGTCCTGGCAAAAGTCTATAATACTAGGTTAAGTGACTTTTTTTGCAAAATGAGGCTGGGTTGGTCGATGCAACCATTGCTTGGCTCAATACCTTCCGTGGAACAATCTATAATACTAGATTAAGTGACTTCTTTGCGAAAGGAGGTTGGGTTGGTCAATGCCGCCATTGTTCGGCTCGCTATCTTTCGTCCTGGCAGTGATCTATAATACTACGTCATGCGACCTTTTTTGCAAAAGGATGTTGCGTTGGTAAATGCACTCATTGCTCAGCTCATTATCTTCACTCTTGCAATGATATATAATACTAGGTTAGGTGACATTTCTGAAAAAGGAGGTTGTGTTAGTCAATGCAACCATTTCTCAGATTGCTATTTTCGTCCTAACAACGATCTATAATACTAGGTTAAGTGACTTTTCCAAACGGATGTCGCGTTGGTCAATGCAGCCATTGCTTAGCTTGCCATCTTTTGTCCCAGCAACGGTCTATAATACTAGGTTAAGTGACTCTTTTTTGCAAAACGAGGCTGGGTTGGTCGATGCAACCATTGCTTGGCTCAATACCTTCCGTGGAACAATCTATAATACTAGATTAAGTGACTTCTTTGCGAAAGGAGGCCGGGTTGGTCAATGCCGCCATTGCTCGGCTCGCTATCTTTCGTCGTGACAGTGATCTATAATACTATGTCATGCGACTTTTTTTGTAAAAGGATGTTGCGTTGGTAAATGCAGTCATTGCTCAGCTCATTATCTTCAGTCTTGCAATGATATATAATACTAGGTTAGGTGACATTTCTGAAAAAGGAGATTGTGTTAGTCAGTGCAACCATTTCTCATATTGCCATTTTCGCCCTAACAATGATCTATAATACTATGTTAAGTGACTTTTTTCCATACAGATGCCGCATTGGTCAATGCAGCCATTGCTCTGCTTGCCATGTTTTGTCCTGGGCAACGGTCTATAACACTAGGTTAAGTGACATGGTTTTTTTTTTTGCAAAACGAGACTGGGTTGGTCGATGCAACCATTGCTTGGCTCAATACCTTTCGTGGAACAATCTATAATACTAAATTAAGTGACTTATATGCGAAAGGAGGTCAGGTTGGTCAATGCCGCCATTGCTCGGCTCGCTATCTTTCGTACTGACAGTGATCTATAATACTACGTCATGTGACCTTTTTTTGCAAAAGGATGTTGCGTTGGTAAATGCACCCATTGCTCGGCTTGTTACCTTCCTCCCTGATAGTGATGTGTAAAACTAGGTCAACTGGCCTTTTTATTGAAAAAGGCGGGCATATAGGTCAATGCAGTATTGCTTGGCTTGCTATATATATCCTCCACCCTGACAATGATATCATTCAATTCTCTTTTGATGAAAATGTGGTTTGCTCAGCCCCATGTACGTGCGACACAAAACGAGCACCTCCGGGAAGCAAACATTTAGATGTACATGGCCATTGGTGCGTTGCGGAGAGAGTATGGCATGAAAACCAAGCTACGCCAAGTACTCAACCCTGTAGCTAGGGTTGAGTTAATTTATCAGACCAGATAGCTTGCCTGTCAACTTGAGTAGTACTGACAGTACTACGTTTTACAGAGACCAGTAACTAATTAAGGCCATCTGAGTCAATGCCCTTGATGTCGATCATCGTTTATGGACGTCACTAGTAGTTGTTGAGATAAGGCATGGAACCACGGGCCGGTGGCACCTTGGATTTTTTTTTAAATGTGGTTATCTCACGGCCTTTGCATTAGAACGATGCATACGGCAAATGATATTTTGAATTAGGATTCCTAATTTAGGAAGATCGATACAAAATATGTTAATTTACACCCGGCACGTGGTTTCACGCGGCCTAACCTCCGTCTCGTCCATTGTTTACCACGCATGCCTTGGCAGAGGGCTGGTACGGACACTGATCCGGTCCATTCTCGTCGTAGATATGTGTCACGGTCTCGTGGTGAAGACGAAACGCCGGCACAAGTCAAAAGGAGATTGGGAGTGGCCAGTGGCACCGGAAGTAGTTTATTTATTATAGAAGAGGAGAGGTCCACATTTGACAACGGAGACACATGTCACTTCACGCAGGCTCACATGTCACTCTACTGGATAAGACCCAAGGAACGATTAAGATGGAGGGCGGGTAAAATGATAAGATCGAGTCAAGTTTTTAGGTAAGAGAGAGATGCCCAGGGTTCGGCACTATTTTCACGGGATCATCATACATTAGCACCCTTTCCCTTCCGGATTAATTGAACGTTTAGATTTACGCCAGGTTGAACTTCCCTATACTCACTTTCGGACATATATATTTGAAATGCAATTTCATGATCTGGACCTTGGACTTTAGACAAAGCTTGGTTGTGGAGCGGAGAAGAAGGATAAAAATCATCTTACATGCAAATCATTTCCCCCATAACCGATGAAAGGGAATGAAGTAGGAATGCATTAACGAGCTACTCGACTTGTTGATTCTTGACTCATTGAGCTCGTGCTCGTTAAAGCCCTGTATTATTGAGGCCCTGTTTGGTTCATAAGTCTTAGGATTTTTTTTGAGTCCCAACTTATAAATCTCAAGTTTTTAAAAAATTCCTATCTGTTTGGTTTTTAGGACTTAACATGGATTAAAAGACCATATTACAACTATAAGTCCCTCCTTGAGAGTCTTATTTCATAAGTCTCAAATGACCACTTTAAGTGGGACTTATAGGGACTTTTTTAAGTCCCTAAATCAATAAGTTTTTGGAAACAAACACTCTCTAAACACGTTAAGCTTAATGATAAATGGGAAAAAAAGGCCTTCTTGGCTCTGTTTGTCTGAGGCATGTGAGCGCTTGCAGGCGCTTATCAACAGATTACGACGTGTTACTGTACATGACAAAAATGTGAGTGTGATTTTTTAAAGAAAGATGGTAACCAGAGGAAGAGGAGCGCTGGTTTTCTGGTTTGGGGTGTTTATATTGAGCAGATGGACTGATATGACACGATAAAATTGTCACATAATCTTAATAGAAAAAATGTCATGTACGATAAAAAAAAAATATGCACTGCAGTTGTACTAACAAGATGCTTGTAAAACTTGTTAGCTTGTCCATTAAGCTTGCTAAACTCAGCGAGCAAAATGAGTGACCGGCCTCGTTCCTAGAAAGCAAACTGAGCATACCTCACATGGTTAAATTCCTTGTGATAAAACCAACCCATCATGGTTCGATCTGTCGACTTGGCATTAGTGGTTGCATTCTTTGGGATTTATTTCAAGCCTTTCAGTGTTATGCGTTCAGTGAAAGAAGATGTTCTTGTCGACTACGAAGATGTTTTGGTGACTTGAGCAATCTTAAAATGATGTGTGGCTCGGTTTGTAGACGAGCGTGCGCGCGCGCTTGTACGAGTAAACAAGCAGCCGGATTAAGCTGGCGAGCCCAAACGCACGCCTATCCACAACCCGTCGGCCTCCCGTCCCGCCGGCCCCGTGCGCCGTCGGCGGGTCCCTCCTCCCCGCGCGCCGCGTATAAGTACGCCTGCGCAGGCAGGCGAGCGAAACACGGCGCGATCACGGTGAAAAAAGCAGGCAGAAATCCAACCAAATCCACCTCCCTCTCCACCTCCACGCGCCGCTGCGCGACACGACACCACCCTCCCCTGCTTGCCACCATTCCGAGGCAGTCCCATGTGCTCTGCTCACATGCTCGCCGATCGATCCTCACTGCCTCACTGCTCCTAGCCTAGCCGCGGCGCCACACAGCAGGCGGTCGCGGTGAGTGAGTGAGTGAGTGAGTGAGGCGCGGGAGGTCGAGAGATGAAGGAGGCGGCTGTTGGCGGCGGCGGCGGGGACGGGGCCGGGTTCGTGCGGGCGGACCAGATCGATCTCAAGAGCCTCGACGAGCAGCTCGACCGCCACCTCGCCCGCGCATGGACCCTGGACAAGCCCAAGCGCGGCGCCGGCGACGGCCAGGAGCGGCAGCAGCAGCCGCGCCAGGACTGGGAGGCCGACCCCGCCAGGCTCGTCGTCCGGGGCGTCATCGCGCGCGGCACCTTCGGCACCGTCCACCGCGGCGTCTACGACGGCCTCGACGTCGCAGGTCCGCGCCACCATCTCCTCTGCACCCCTCCACTCCCATCCCACCGTCCCACGTTCACCGCACGCCTGTTCATTGCGCACACGGACACTCGGCGCGCGGGCACACAGCCAGCCCAGGACAGCCCAGCCGGGACTCCGCGCGCGCCCGCACGCTGTTCGACGGAATGCCCGTGCGTGCCGGCGCGGCGGCGCCGGCCGATTGCGGCGACACGAGACTCACTCGATAGGTGCCGCGCGCCCACCTGCCTGCCCGCCGATGTGTCTCAAGCTCTTCCTTTACTTTCCGCTTTTAGCAAGTCGCAGAAGTTGGTGCCGCTGCCTTTTCTTGGTGGCCTTTCACTCATGGCGTACGTGCGTTCCCCGTGACACCGGTTGCGATTGGGCAAGGCGGCTGGCGTTCGCTGTGCCCTTTGGCTTGGCTCATGTGATCCCAAACCACTTGTTCGGTATCATGGGCTCATCTCATTCATGGCCGCGTCATTCATGTGATCTCTGAGAGCTACACAAGGGCGAGAAAGCGGTTTCCGGTCGCGGTCGAAGTTTCCTGCAGGCTTTAGCAAATGTGACAGACATTTTACTAGTGTGCAGTGATGCAATCTAGAGATTTATGTTAATTTTCAAACCGGGTTCAGTATAGATGCAATTGCATGGCATGGCAACAGCATAAATAGATGGATCTTTTCTCCATGCTGAATTCTCTTTCTGAGCTCAGCAACGCATGCCATTAAACTCGATTGTTGAGCTGTTGCTATTCTGTTATTGAGCGACTCTGGCTTGTCGGCTCCTTCATTTTGCAATCCCCAAGCTGTATGCACACATTGCTCTGCAAAGCGAATCAATTTGGAATCCCAATATGTATATACTGTTGTGAGCTTGATTAAAAAAAATGCATGTGTTATCCTGTAAGCACTTGAATTAAAATAAAGCTTATTTCGGTACCGGATAATGTTACCTCATTAGCCTAGACACCACTACAGCTAGTATGCTGTTGTCGACCCATATATCCCAGGACAGGGTATACAGATCTTCTGTAGCAAATAGCCTGTCCCCCCTCTCTTTCTCTCTTTCTCTTGCTTGCTGTCCCACCTCAATCCTGGCAACAGCGTTTAACATCAATTCTTCATTCTTAGTTTGGGACAATAATTGGTACGGAAGTTGAAAGCTCTTATTAGCACTGTCAATTTTGAACATGGATGGTTAACACCAGTTATGTTTCAGTTAAATTGCTTGATTGGGGGGAAGATGGTCACAGGTCAGAGCAAGAAATAACAGCAATAAGAGCAGCTTTTTCACAAGAAGTCTCCGTCTGGCATAAGCTTGATCATCCAAATGTAACTAAGGTACTGTTTGGGTTGACACGTTATTGCAGTGTTATTTGCGCTTTCTTCAATTTTTTATTTTGTTAATCTGTTCTGTGTTGACATCCGTCATTTGTTGCATTTATCGATTCTTGAAAAATGATGATGAAATGAAATGAATCTTCAGTGTTGGGACTGATGATCGATACTTGCTGTCTAAATGCAGTACACGCGCATTTCAGCGATAAAGTTGTTGACTGTCCATGTGTAGCCATTAGCTTCCTTAGTTAGGCCTCTAACAAGTTAAGAAGTTTTCAGTAAGTTCTGTATAAGCCACTAGAATAGCAACGCTATTAACATGTATAATCATTGTCTGCAAAGACGAAATATTAGTTCCAAGTAAAAAAAGATTAAGTATTCACATGCATCAAATGTTTTCACCTCACTTGCCGTGCTGTTATAATGGAACCAGGGGTGCTGCGGCTTGCTATATCATAATCAGATTAACCCATCTAATAGTTGGCCATATCTTAGCAAGCTTATCTAGTATATTCATTCAGTTAGTCATTATTTACAGCTAAATCCATTTGTTTCGGGTATTTAGAGAGTACTTGACAAGTATTGACTTTTGCCATGTTAAACATGACAGTTTGTCCTAAGAACAGCTTAATTTTTCTTGTACAGTTTATAGGGGCTATAATGGGTGCTGGGGATCTGAATATTCAGACAGAAGATGGAAACATTGGCATGCCAAGTAATGTGTGCTGTGTCATTGTGGAGTACCTTGCTGGAGGTGCACTGAAAACATTTCTGATAAAGAACAGGAGAAGGAAGCTGGCTTTCAAAGTTGTGGTCCAGATAGCTCTTGACCTTGCCAGGGGGTAAGTGATCACCGCATTCTCATCAGTCCTGCTATTCAGTCTTTGACTCCCGCTGGCCTCCAAAGTTCTCACTGATTTGAGGAATACTGATCTTTAAATCTTTGACAGATTAAGCTATCTTCACTCAAAGAAAATTGTTCACCGTGACGTAAAGACTGAAAACATGCTTCTTGACAAAACAAGAACTGTAAAAATCGCCGACTTTGGTGTTGCTCGCCATGAAGCTGCAAACCCCAGCGACATGACAGGCGAAACTGGCACCCTTGGCTACATGGCACCTGAGGTATCTATCTTATCTTTGATGGTCTTAATTTGTCCTCATAGTTTCGTTTGTACCCCAATTTGCTGGCACTAATCTGAATTCCAGCACACACTAATGTAATACATTCTGACATCTTAGCATCAGACAGCGCCTTGCATATGCTAGCTCCCTGCATGTTGCATGCCTTATATCGGTGGCATCTGATGTGCAGGTTCTCAACGGCAACGCTTACAACAGGAAATGCGATGTCTACAGCTACGGGATCTGCCTTTGGGAGGTGTACTGCTGCGACATGCCGTACGCGGACCTGAGCTTCTCGGAGGTCACGTCCGCTGTTGTTCGTCAGGTACAACAGATCTGTAATTCTACCTGCTATTCTCTGACGATTTCTGAACCTGAGGCTATACTTGACAACACAAACGATTTCTGATCTGCAGAACCTGAGGCCGGAGATACCGCGGTGCTGCCCGAGCGCCTTTGCGAACGTGATGAAGCGGTGCTGGGACGCGAACCCCGACAAGCGGCCAGAGATGGCGGAGGTGGTGACGATGCTGGAGGCGATCGACACGTCCAAGGGTGGGGGCATGATCCCTGTGGACCAAGCGCGGGGCATCGGGTGCCTCTCGTGCCTCAGGCCACGCAGGGGCCCCTGAACCCTGGATGACGCACGATGCACGGATGGATCACGCGTAGCTGAGGTGGAGCTGGTGTTCTTTCTGCAATATAATGTTGAGATTGAGCTCTGGATCTCGCGTTGGTTGATTGCATTTGGTTTAGTTTCAAACAAGGTAAGCAAACGGGTTGATGGAGCTTAGCTGGTGTGACCCATGGTTTGGCAGGCAGGCAGGCCATCTGATGTAAATTACCCCGTCTCTGCCCCTTGTGCTGCTTATCGATGAAGAACAGGCTCGCTCGTTCGTCTATGCTTTTTCTGTGCTGACATCTCATCCTGGTCTGCTAATTGTCTGCTTGAGGCTTGATGGCCTGAAACTAGAATTACAGTAAGCAAGGTGCTGTCTGTCCTGTACATGACAGAATCACCTACTTAATGAGTTGACATGGTAGGATTTTAAAATAAAAAGTCCCACTGAAAAACGAGGCAGGATTTTTTTAAATAAAAAATCAACTGAAAAGGATGGGTTGATGTTGCCAGCGGTGCTCACTGCTCTTCTCGGACCTGATCTTTGATCTGCTGCATTTGATGATTTTGAATTGACTGGATGATCAATCAGCATGAGTGCACTGCGTTCTCATCCATAGTAGTAATAATTAAGCACCATTCTCTGCAAGAACAAGATCACCCTCCCTTCAAAAAAAAAAAAAAGAGAACAAGATCACCCTCAGATGGACCACAAGGACCAGGTCGACGGTCATGAGATATCCCAGCACCATTAACGATTTAAAAGAAAAACATTTTTGATTTGCTAACTGGCCAAGAAGAGAACTTGTGGTTACAGGATGCCCTCGAGAATCTCCTAAGCCTTTTGGCTATGGATTGTAAACCTATTCATCAATCAATAAAGCTCCCAATCTTTACACGCAAAAAAGAAGAAGTAGAAAAAAAGGAAAGAGAGTTGTTTATGTAAAGAAACAAACAAGGCGGGCAGGCAGCTGTAAGATTCTCTGTCGCAACGGGCGCATAGATAATCCTTTGATTTCTGGATCGACGCAGCAAGAAAGAAAGATGCGTCGGTAGATTCGCTGCGTCTTCCTCGGCTAGCTTAAGCAGAGCAGTGCCATATGCTACTGTATGCGCTACTAGTACAAGAGTGTGTGACCAACGGCTGGCAGGAAGATTCCTCGGCTTCCTCCTTCCCATCTTTTGTCCTTCCAAGCTGTCACGCCGTATATACGTATGTCCAGCAGGTGCGCCGTTAGTCAACTATATATAGGTCTTGCTTCGTCTGTCTTGATCCTCATGTCATATTCGATCACGATGTTGCCGCGCAGATCTATCGCTCACTTAGGGTCGGCCATGTTGATTGATGGAAGAACCCCGTGAAACTAATATTGTTCCATACCTATCCATGTAAAAATAAGAAACTAAGAAATATATCCCAAGCTAAATGCTTCCCTTGTATATTTCGCTTGTACTAATATGCACTTAACGGGGATATTGTACAGTTGATCAAAAGGGGCTAGAGCATGAAGTGATGCGGTTTTTCACATCTAGCTTGAATTCTTGGACCGCCGGTGTAAGCTCGGTGCCCGCCAAGGCAAAGACGACCATGTCACCTTCACTGAGAACAATGCAAAATCCGTCTTCATATTCCGACAAGAAACCCCATGGTTGTTCGCCATGAAGGCAATCTGACACCGCGCCGACTCCGGGGCCACCTTGAATTCCAGCTTCATCCAAGACCTTATCGCTACAGCCACCACAAACCTTTTTAATTTCAACCCATGCATGTGCCTCGCTGCCGACGGCGCCGTCGAAGATTTGGATCTCCTCATCCACCCCGCCAATGAAGCACCCAAGGCGTAGAGCGAAGCCGCTCTGCACTTCCGATCTGACGACTTCCACGGTCGCCTCAACCGCGTCATCAAGGGCTGACACAGTGAGATCTATTGCGCCGTGGTCGCCGTGGATACGACTCGTAAATGCCCGGCGATCCCGCAGGTCCTTGTGGCGTATCATCGATGCGCCGTCGATCAATTGTAGGTCATGCTTTACTTCTTCGTATGTCTTGATCCTCATGTCGTATTCGACTACAATGTTGCCACTCAGATCTATCCCTCTCTTCGGCCCGACCATGCTGATGGAAGAACCCTATGAAATTAATGTTATCATTGTTTAGTATCTCTTCATATGAAAGTGACAAATACCTCTATCTAAAAGTTTCCCTTGTACTAATATATACTTCAAGGGGATATTTTACAGTTGATGACCATGATGTTTGTCATCTGTTGAGCTGAATGGTTACAAGGTGCATAACGGTGTTAAGAGATGGGGAACGCCCCCATTCCCTAACTTGTTTGGTTTTGTTTCAAATCCCAAATATTTGATTTCATAAGCATGTCCAAGTGAGAAGAGAAAAATAGAAAAAACTATGTAGTGATGGCACCATTCATTCTATGCATCTTCACATGCATATAAACAGAAGACAGTCAAATTTGTGTGGCGTGGAGAGTACTAACGAAGGGTCCAAAACAATTCTGTCTTATTTGCCATTTGGAACACACTTAGTTCCATAAAATATTGTTTTTGAGAGTCACTTAGTTGCACAATTTTGAACCATTTCCATGGTAAATCGTGAACTCACAATGTAAGACTTTATACAGATTAGTCAATGTGATGCGTATACAATGACATTATACAAGAGATTAAGTGGTTTGTAGCACGTTATCAAGAGTATGTATGATCCAGTCCATAAGTTCTATGCATGAGACAATGCAAAATGAAAAAGATTAATTTGAAATGAGGAATTAAATAACTTAACCCCCTCAAGTATTTTGGTTTGTTCTGATTAACCCCCTCATGTAAAAAAAAAGTATTGGACGCTCGAAGTATCATTTCCTAGGCACAATTTGGGAGATTGTTTTGCCCATATGGGCAATAATTCAAAAACCACGTCCGAAACTGCACCAAGAGATGAAGACAACATTGAATACTTTAAAGAGATGATGATGCATGGTTTTATCTTCACAATGTTAAGCAGAACAAACACAATACATGGGGTAAGGTAGGCTTAAAAATTTACAGATAATTATGATACACACCTGTTCCACGCTGATGGGATCATCTCTACTGAAATTGACGACGTAATTAAGCAATAGGTCCAAATGATCTCGCACTGCTATGTATCCATACAACTGTATTGGCCTATCATCGATAGGAGTTTTAGCCAACTTTAAAGAGAAAAATTGGAACATGCGGCTAGGTGGATGACGCTTACAATATCCACTGCCAATGTCAATGAGGCAGCCCGCGGGATCTGTTAACGTCATTGCCTCCAACCATGCTTCACATAAAAATACAAGTTATATTTAAAATAAATAATTAAATAGTACTACCCATGCAAAAAGTAAACACGCCCCTTAATGTTCCATGGTCAATTAATCATATTTTCTTTTTCATCCAAGTGAAACCTATCTATATTTCTCAAAAAAAAATTATTATTTGTTAAAAAAAGTGGAAACTATCTATGTTCTCTTTTACCTGAAATTTTGCTCTGATTTTTTTGCAACGAGTAAAACACAATGAAGAGAGAGAGAGAGAGAGAGAGAGAGAGAAATAGTCCATTTTACTCTCCTCGGGTATTTCATATAGCTCACTAAAATACTTCCCGACTGACTACAAAAACATGTTATTTCAGCCCATTATAGAAGTTTTGTTTTGTTTCTCTCTTTCTAGAAATTCTATTTTGATTTCATCTATTTTCACGATGATAAATAATCATAAGGATGTTACAAAATGTTCTCATGTTTGTCCACGACTACTTGCATAGGTAATTAACAGTTGGGATACAAAATACATCCTACAGAGAATGAGAAGGTATGAACAAATTACGTGCATAGGGCATGATGCCATCTATCGCCTCCCAAAATCTGAACCAAAAGCTTAGGAGAGGCAAATGAGATAAACATCATAATTGGGTGAACTGAACCTATTCTAGTAAAAAAGCACAACTTGAAGCAGGGACGATAGCGAAATAATTCACAGATTTAAGTTGACAACCAAAAACTTTAGCGGAGATACAGCCGCAATAAACCACAATAATAACATAATATGATGTGCAATGTCGGTTGATCCTAGACCATGAACAATATCATAGAGGAGTAGTAACAAACGAAATAAGATAGGAAAGAGAGATATCATCCATCACATACCGTCGTTACGATCCGCGATGCGATAGATTTCCTTCCACGCATGCGTGCGCTTGTATATAGAACCGTCACGGTGGCTGCTCTTCCGGAGCACGTCCATGGTGACTACGCCGTCTTCCGAGGGTTCCTGAAATCCGCGGCGAGATCTACGGCAACATGGCACATGAATAAGGGATGATTAACAGAAGAGAAATATATTTCTGTTCAGCGTTTTCCAATGTTTTGTTACGAGTACTCTGTATATCCAGAACTATATTAGCCAAGTAATTAATGGGCCAGCAAATAAGACTTTGGCACGAGAAGAAGAGGAAGAAGAAAACCCACCGGGAGAGACGACGGACGGGTGGATTGGGAGGCGGGAAGACTCGCCGTCGCGAGAGGACGGAGGAGAGGGATGGTGGCGAGAGCGAGGAGAGGCGAGGCATCGTCGGGGCAGGCAACGATCCGGGCCTGCCGGCCGGCCGGCGTCGGCGGGGTCGGAGGATCGATCGAGCGGAGGGTTTTGCACCTGAGCGAGCGGCGGCGCGCCTGACGCCAAGTATTTTGCAGGCAAGTACTACTGGTAGACCTCTCATCGTCAAGTAGTCGTACATAGTATCACAAAGCTGTTTCTATTAAAACAAAAACAAAAACAAAAACAAAAACAAATCGGGGTCAAGATGGACACGGCCCTGCACACCACGAGACGTATGTTTTGAGCTAGCGCGACACGCCGTTGACCAGATGCGCTCGCCCGCCAATTCAGTCGGTCATCTGTCAGCCTAAAAATAGGCGGGGACGTCGTTGACGACTATACGTGCGCTAATCTGTTTGCCGGTGCTCACTGCGTGCATGCATGCCAGCCACGTACAGCAGCCGCGAATGCGTTTCATGATCCGGACGTCGTTGACGACGATACGTGCTCATCTGTTTGCCGGTGCTCACTGCGTGCATGCATGCCAGCCACGTACGTAGCTTCCATGCAGATCGATGGGGCATGGCTGCTAGCCAATCATGAGACGACATTACATTCCAGCACAATCATCATTTAATTTCTGATTGGTTTAATTTGTTGGCGGCAGATCGGGTCTGGAACCCTGTATGTTTATGTAGATGCATCACCGACCCATATGCCGGTGGGTGATTAGATCAGATTAGACTAGATGCTAGTATAGTAGTATATTGTTTGTGCCAAAATAATAGGGCAGCTGTAAGATGCTCATTTCTCTGCTGCTAACGATCTTGACCTACTAGCTTTCTTCTGGTCCTGGACTCCTGGGTGTGGGTGGGTGGATTCCGTGCACCTTCCTCCGGGGTTGAGCTAGCTGGTGCCGAGCTAGCTAGCTAGGAGGCAGTGTAACCAACGGTTCATAGAAAATTCAGCCCTGCTTTCCTTTCGTCCCTGTGGGCTGTCCTCCGTGGACCATCATTTTGTCCTGCATGCATGCATGCCAAGGAGGTCCAAAACGAACCTAACTTCAAAAACAAAAAAACGAACCTCGTTTTCCATTTGAACACTCCCAACCAAAGGTTCAAGGCTGTCACACGGGATGCGCAGAACGAGCACATTTGCACCATGGCAAGCCTGTCACGCGGTATGCGCACATCTATGTGGTTTCACTGTAATAAATTCATAATAACAATAACTCTGCACGAGCTGTACAAATACCCAACTCCAACTGTGTCAAGCCCCAACACAGGAGCTAAATTCTCCTTCATTTTCGCCCTTTCTGAACCTCCCGCGAGCAGTAGCTAATGTCGCAACTACCACGACCAAGTAAACCTCACGCCAGCAGGCAAGCACCACCGTCATCATCTCGCTCTCAAGCCTCGAGTAGGTTTACGAGCTGGTCTAAAAATAATAAGGAGAGGAGAGGCTGATTATAACTTGCTACTCACATCTAAGTTGTTTTTATTTGTTTCAAAAAAAAGTTGTTTTTATTTGGGGATAGTTACAGCTGACCTGAGTTCAGGCACAGGCGCCACCAGGGAACAAAAAACCAACAAGGTACCCACCTCACCTGACCTGGAGTCAGTCTCCTCGTCTCCACCAGTCAGTCATTCTATACAACCTTTTTTTTTACTTCAGACAATAATCACATGACTAAACTGTATCTAGAAATTAAATTCGCAGAACTAATTCAATGGAGAAGTTCCGAAAATTGCCCAACCGTGCAAAGATCCGGCTGAAAAAACGCACACAAGTTATAGACTACACCCAAGCCCTTTCGCTCCTAACCCTAGCAAGAGGTGATCTTGGGCGCACCGCGCTGCTACCTTTCCTTCATCGGTGAGATGTTGTCCCCCTATCCTCGTTCACCAGACCTATTGCTGTGGGAGCGCTGGAAGGCCTAAATCTATGATGAAGATGTGGTTTCCTCCATTTGGAAATTTTAGGCAGGCCTTCGTTGTCCGTCGCTTCAACCCTTGCAACAGATAGTGGCGACGGCATACAATAACTTAGTCCTCGATGGTGCACCGTTGATAGTTATGGCGTTTCTCGTTGATTAATTCTTCCATCTCGATGTTTTTGTATGTTGGCAATGTCTATGATTCGCAGGCAAAGATTCTCACCATTCATTTTGTACGTGAAACTAGAGACTGTCGGTGTGGCGGCGCCAAAACTATCATTTGCGGTCATTCTGGTCACGTTGGTGCATCCTTAGGTGTTGACGTGATGCGCGCGAGTTTTATTGGAAGCTGAGCTTTTCTGGTTGTGACATTTTCTTTTCTTTTCTTTAGGGACGGTGGTTTTGCAAAACCTTGGTCATGATAACTTTCCGTCCGTGAACAATGTTAGGATGGCTTGAGCATTGGAGCGGTACACCATCGGCCTATTCGAGAGCCCCAGGGACCCCGGCACAATTTCTTTGTACAGTGATATTATGTTTCTACTGCTAGTTTGGTTTATAGACTCAAGTGTTTTTTGTTAAGAAAAAAGGTACAAACACCAAGTTCTTTTGTACTCCATGTCTAATTTTGCATGCCACACAACTAAGTAAAACCTCACGCCAGCAGCACTGAGCCACTGACCATCCCCTCTCTGAAGTAGGTTTGCAAGCTGGTCTAAAAATATTTAAGAGAGGTTAATTATAGCTTGCTAGTTGCAGCCAACCTGAGGCAGCCACCAAAAAAGGGGAGTCGCGAACCAATCTATGGTTGGATGATTAGTCAGATTGTGGTATACCCAGCCCATCAGGGTTTAAGTCCTAGTGCTTGCATTTGTTTCTGAATTTATTTCAGGATTTTTCAAGATGATATTCAGACTTAGTTTTTCGAAGGTGCTCGTAGGGATAGGGTGTGCGTGTGTGCGTTCATAGAAGTGAGTGTATGCATGTGTATATGAGCCCTTGCATCTGTACTGTGTTTAAAAAAACAAGAAAGTGGAGTACGTATTACCGTGCAGTTTTTGACGCGCACGGCGGGCGCACCCACCTAGAGTTTCCTCCTCCATCGCTCCGCTCCTTCCGTGCATGCACCCACCGACCCGGTCACCACCAACGCCGACGCGTCTTCCTCCCCGCCTGCCGCCCGGTAATCTCTCCATAAATATATACCAAAGTCGTCTTCTCCACCCCGGCCGGTCTCACCCCCAACCCATTCTCCATCCCCACCTCCACCTCCTCCGATCCCATCCACCCCCACCCTCACCGCCACGAAGTCAAAGATCCAACCTTTACCTCCATCGACATGACGAACCCATCGCCGGCGCCAGCCAAGGGGGCGTCGCTCCGGGGCAGCCAGCTGAAGCAGCTGCGCTCCCTCTTCGACCGCTTCGACATGGACGGCGACGGCAGCCTCACCCAGCTCGAGCTGGCGGCCCTCCTCCGCTCCCTCGGCCTACGCCCCACGGGCGACGAGTCGCGCGCGCTGCTCCTCGCCATCGACGCCGACGGCAGCGGCACCGTGGAGTTCGACGAGCTGGCGCGCGCCATCGCGCCGGTCCTCACCGCCCACGCGCCGCGGCTCGTCGACCAGGCGCAGCTGCTCGAGGTCTTCCGCGCCTTCGACCGCGACGGCAACGGCTACATCTCCGCCGCCGAGCTCGCGCGCTCCATGGCCAAGCTGGGCCAGCCGCTCACCTTCGAGGAGCTGCGGACCATGATGCGGGACGCGGACGCGGACGGGGACGGCGTGATTAGCTTCGGGGAGTTCGCCGCCGTCATGGCCCGGTCCGCGCTTGACTTCCTCGGAGTCCCCGCCGCCTAAGATGTGAGATGACGACCGGGCGGGCTCCGGCTGGCTCTGATCGGATCGACCGGTAGTATGATTCTTCTTCTTTGGTAGAAGTAGAACTAGTGGTAGTAGGATGGTTCAAGGCCCGGATTAGATCAACTGTAACGAACTCACACGGAATTGCAACGTTGACCTGAATGTGTATAAATTTTGGTAATTTGGTCAATCGATGCGTCCGCTGCTTGTTGGTGATATTTCTGCCGTATGGACCCGTCCGGCCTGCCCATTTTTGCAGATGGCAATGGACATTAATTGACTCATTCGGTTTACTGAGTCCTGATTATGATCTTCGTTCGAATTATTTACGTAAAATTATTTCATCTTTCAACTGTTTGGAATCATCACACCGGTGGAGCTGTCGTTGCCCTGCAGCAGCTAGTCTGAGATATAGCTGGCCAAACGGGCTGGCCCGGCCCGACACAGCACGGCCCATCCTAATCATGCCTGGTACGGCCCGGCCCGCCGAGGCATGATTATTATACGGGCCGTGCCGTGCCAGCCCGCGTGCTGCAGCCTGCAGTCCAAGCACGGCCCATATGCTAGTCGGGCCGGCCCACAGGCCACCTATTTTGCGCACCGGGCGTTTTTAGCCTATTTTTACCTGTTGGGCCATATTAGGATACATAAAAAAAATAAAAAATAAAATATAATCGGGCCGGGCCATGCCGGCTCGCGTGCTCGGCCTTCAGGCCCAGGCACAGCCCCTGGGGTGCCGCGTGCCGGGCCTGGCCCGTTTAGCACGTGCCGTGCCGGCCGTGCTACCGGGCCGGCCCAGCTATCCCGGCCTGTTTGGCCACCTATAGTCTGAGAGGCCTGACGCTACGCGCAAAGCCAGGTCTTAGCCTCGATCCACCTTTCGTGACCGAGCACGGCGGCGCCTCAAGGGACTCTCTTGGTGGGTGGGGTCTGGGGCCACTTGTCATTGAAACAATCCTGGACATATTATTTAACTAAATTAAACCTTTTAAGTATATATATAAAGCGCCCCTTTTTGAAAAAAAATTTGGGGCAAATGATCCCCCGGATGAATCCAGGGGTTAGGATGTAGAGTAAGGAAGGAGATTTGATGACTGGCGAGGTGAAGGGGTCGCTGCCCCTGCCATGAAGCAATTTAGGCGGGTGGAGTTGTCGTGGAGGAGACGACAGAAGAGAGAGACAGAGGAAGAGGAGATGTTAGAAGGGAGACGGAGGCGAAGAAAATAGATATAGCGCCTGGGAATAATTCTCCCAGTGTATGGAGGCGTGGGAGAGAAACCAGGGGATATTGGGTGGATGAGATCAACCGCATTACCAAAGAACAACAAAACGACTCTCGAGTAGCCTACTCTAGGGCCACACAAAGCAGGGCAACCAGTAAGACCCCCTTCTTCCCCCGCTGCCACCTCAGGTCCCCATCGTATGGTTTGTGTCATGGGTACCCTCCCTCCCTTGCCTCTGTCAGCCTCTGCCGCAGTGGTAACGGCCTCGCTATGGAAGGCTGAGGGGGGTTTTCTTGTGTGGTGCTTGTGCTGCAGGAGGTGTTGACACACGAACACATCACGTGTACCCTCGACGCCGGGGGTGATGCACCGCAGCTCACGTCGAAGGAGACCCGACCGACAGCGCGATACGCAAGACAGTCGGCGGGCGCTTTTGCAGACCCGAAACCCCGCGCACCCGGGAGGGACCCCGTCAGGGATTGCGGCGGCTATGGGCTGCCCTAGGTCGATTCGCTCGCCCCTAGAGCCTCGGGATTCTCAGCTCTCAAACACGAAGAACAGCGAAGAACGAGAGAGAAAAACGGTGGAGAGATAAAACGTAGATGAAAAAGTAGTATATTGATTTGTTCGATTGTGTGTTGTTTCAATCGGCCGTCACCACCAACATATATAAGAGGCGGCTGGACTTCCCGTACAAGCAAAGGATTTATCTAGGCTTTCCTTACAAGAAAATTACATCAATTCACATCCAAAACCCTAGTCAAATTCGGACTGGTTTTATCCGAACTTTCCAAAACTGTTCGATTTAAACTGGCTGCACCTTGCGGGTCTTTTTTGCAGTGGTAAATGATCTCGGATGAAAACAAGCCCAAAAGCAATCTTGACCGTTTCGACGAGACGAACAACTATCATGTTGAAGGTTTTTTTGATCAGAGATCATCTTGAGGGTCAGATCGGTCTCGCAACACAGGCTATTTCCTCGCGCTACCCGTCAGACATGTGTCTGGTGGGGCGCGCCACATCTCGCCTCATGACAGGGCTGCACTCCGATTGCTCTAACTTTTGCATACGAACTCGGATTTGAACAATTTTTATATCAAAATCGATCGTTTCGACGAGGCGAAGACAACCCGTGTAGGACATTTGTCCATCCAAGATCATTTGAATTAGCTTCTGAGCCCATCTTCAACTTCTTGTTGGCTTGACTATCACAACCTCCACCCCGGCAGGCCTTCCACCCGGGTAAGCTTTCCGCACCGACAAGGTTTCACCCCGGCAAGGTTTTTACACCGGCAAGGGTTCCTCCCTAGCTCGGCAAGGTTTCTACCCCGGCAAGAGTTCCTCCTCGGCAAGGTTTCTGCCCCAGCAAGAGTTCCTCCTCGGCAAGGTTTCTCCCTCGGCAAGAGTTCCTCCTCGGCAAGCTTCTCCGCCGGCAAGCTTTCCACGTTGGCAAGCCCTCACATCGGCAAGGTTTTACCCCGGCAAGGTTTCATTCAGCCGGCAAAGGCCGAATACTTTCTCACTCAGGGCCGGCCCGTGAAGTGTTGCCTCTAACTTTTGCATACGAACCCGGATTCATGACCATGCCAAAATCTGGTGTCAACACATGCCCCCCTGTTTTTCGGCAAAGCTTGTGTGCCGAAAAATAACTTGTATTGTGTTTGTTCTAAGGACGATGTCAACACTCCATCGGCCATTTATTTTCCTCAGGACGATAATCAGGTATCGGCCATGTTTGTGCTAAGGGAGATAGTCATATATCGGCCATTGCCCACTTAGGCTTCTTGCCACACACTTGGGTTGTATTTCTTCAAGTACTTTCCATTGAGAGCTTGAGGTAACAGTGCCCCTTGTACGGATTCCACCAAATAAGAGTTTCCGGGAACTATTCTTGCAATTCTAAAAGGACCTTCCCAACTTGGAGACCACTTCCCGACTTTTCTGTCCCTTGAACCAATCGGGAGAATTACTTTCCAGACGAGATCGCCAACTTGAAAATTCTTCAACTTAACCTTCTTATTGTAAGCCCTTGCTACCCTCAACTTGTCCCTCTCTATGGCCTTCAAAGCAGCCAAACGTTTATCGGCAACCTCATCAATATTGTCCATCATCAAGTTATAAAAGTCTACTGCCGATAAATCATTTTGTTTGGCTATTCTCAAAGCATTCAAATTCACTTCCACCGGTAAAACAGCCTCTTGACCGTATACTAGCTCATATGGAGTCACCTTTGTAGCACCATGTCTTGAGATCCTATGTGCCCACAAAGCTTCAGACAACAACTCATGCCATCTCCTTGGATTATCCTCAATCTTCTTCTTGATGAGCTTGATTAAAATTTTATTGCTAGACTCAGCTTGTCCATTGGCTTGGGCATAATATGGAGAGGAATTGAGCAATTTTATGTTATAAGATTTGGCAAATTCTCTAACTTGGTGTGACATGAAAGAGGAGCCTTGATCTGTAGTCAATGTTTGAGGAATGCCGAATCTATGAATAATGTGCTCGGTTATGAATTTAATCACCTCCGTATGTGTCATGTTCTTGAGAGGTACTTTTTTAGACCATTTAGTGAAATAATCGGTTGCCACCAATACGAACCGATGCCCCTTTGAGGAAGACGGATGAATTTGTCTAATAAAGTCTAAACCCCATCCTCTGAAAGGCCACGGCTTGATAATGGGATGTAACATAGCAGCAGGAGCCAACTGAATATCACCAAATTTTTGACAAGCTTCACACCCTTTGTAATATCTGAAGCAATCATTAATCATAGTCGGCCAATAAAATCCAGCACGTCGTAGCAACCATTTCATCTTGGGAGCCGATTAATGAGTGCCACAAATACCTTCATGGACCTCCCCCATAGCAACTCTCGCTTGGTCCTCGTCGAAGCACTTTAGAAGAACATCATCAACCGTTCGGCCGCTGACAGGATTGATGGTTGTTGCTCGTTGTTCCTTCCGGTTTCACGTGCTGTCTGTTGCTGAGGTGTGCGCGATGGCCTCGTTGTTCGACATTTGTGGAAGAGTCGATGGTCTCATGTGAAGTTGGGTTAGTGAGTCCATGACTCACCTTGGATTGCCTCGTTCCCTTCAACAGTCATCCCCCTCTTTAAGATGTGTGTCAGGTGGGAACCAGTCGATCAAGCTTAACCCCTACCTTTGCTTGGTCAGGTGTAGATGGAAGCGTGTGCCCTCCTCCTTGTTGGTTGTATCGACGAGATTAGTGGTTGTGTGTGGTGTTCTTTCCATCCTTCTTGTTCCTATTATGTAGCCGGTGTGTCCGGTGTGATTTGTACCTTCTCTCCTATTTCTATTGTAATTTCCTGGCTCTACTTATTCTCCATCTTAATGAATGAAATGTAGCGCTGTCCTGTTCAACCAAATGCGATGGTAGAAAAACGAGAGAATGCTTCCACCTGGGAGGCCCTCAACCAGGGAAATGACGGGGATCCCAGCAGGGTCCTGGACAACTAAATTAGCCCTAAATGGGCGGGCCCTGTAGGCTATTAGTATGTGTTGCTTCGTTGCGTAAGTGTTGATTCATTTGTTCTTTTCTTTTTTAAAAGTTTTACATATATTTTGAAGATTTTAGGAAAATACATATTTAAAAGTTTTTTACTCAATTTTAAAAAAATATTCACTGCACAATACACATATTTATATCGTGTAAAAAATATTATCAGAGCTTTTAAAAAACACTGACAACATTAAAACAAAATGTTCTTGACAATTAAAAGATGTTCATGACCATTGTAAGAAAATTTTCATTACTTCTAAAACATATCCATGACATTTTAAAAATGTTTATACAATGTAAAGATAATGGTTTTGCTAAAACTCATTTAACCGAGTTTTAATTTGGTCTCGTCCACTTTGTCCGCCATCAGATATTGGGGCATCCTGATTCACATATTTTTTAGCTGACAAGCATTGTGGTGGTATCGTGTGGCCTGTTTATTGTTTGGCACATGGCCTGTTTAAGTTTTTCTATTTTAGCGCCTCGTTCAGTTGATGGGCTTTGTTTTCTGTCAAGCTAGCCTCGTTATGTTCGCCGTGCTTGGTTAGGTCAACCCAATGAAGTTGATTTTATCCTGTAAACATTGTGATGGTGCAATAAAGCTTCGGTATAAAAAAAACCCAGCCACTTACGGCTTCTTTACATTCCTTTTTAGTTGTTATTATATGGTTCTAGTTTGATCTTGTATAATTTTTGTACTTGTGTTTTGTGGGAAATTATCAGTTGTAGATTTTTTTCGTGCAGGAGCTTTCTTCCGATAGTTTTGCACGGGAACTTGAAACTTCAAAAGCGCACAACCTTTTTCTTTACATATTTATACAGAACATCATTTTATATGATAAGTCAATATTTATCCATTTTTTAATTTGCTAGGACAATTCCCGTGTGTTGCAACGAGTATAATATGCTACTAGTACGTTAGTTTATGATTTATCTGCCTATACTAATGTGATTGTGTAAATTAATGTTTATGAAATCCTGCCCGTATTTACCTTATAGTTTGATGAGAACTTTGATAAGTAAAATAAAGTAGAATTGGTTCAGAAGGTAAGTAATTAAGCTGATTGTTTAACATAGGCGAACGATAAAACGAAGGGGCGGTGGAAAAAGTGAAACAAGAAACCTTACATATTTTTGAAGTTATAGAGATTCTGTGAAAAAAAAACTAGACTTTGTTTTTTATGCAAAATGTATTCTATAAGTTGCATGTCCACCCCTAGATATGCAACTGCAAGCATTGTAATCCGACCGCAACAACATGGGACACAAATCGACTGGAATTGAGATCAAAGGAGTTGTCGGGGCAGTTGCATGTCCATACGTAGGAATGCAACTGCAAGCATTGTACAACAGTTGCAATTGGATGAGCACAAAGCGATTGCTACTAGGGTCGAGGGAGGGGCTTGGCAGGCCAGTTGCATGTCCATTAGTAGACATGCAACTGTAAGCATTGTAACTGACTGCAACTGCACAACCGACATGCAACTGGTTTAGCACATTTAGAAAAACAGGCATTTACTTGAAAAGAATAAAATAAAAAGAACGGGTTAAAACCACAAAGAAAAACACAGGAAAAAAAATAAAAACATGGGAGACCATCCCAAACCAATGAAAGGTCCACTAGACTGGATCAGCCCAGAGGCAATGCGGTGCTACGCTCAGTGAGATAGGGACCCATGCACTTTGCGGGCTCGCTTATAGGTGTCCAACATGGGCCTACCACCCATTAGCATAGTCAGTAGGTGGGCATCAATTATTCTAGGTTTTATAGGATAACACATTCTTCCATTTTTTCCCTTTTAGAACTATTTAACTGGTATTACATTTACTTAATTTTTGAAATATACATTGTTTAAATATTTAATTTAATTATAATAAATAATCGTTGGGTATTCACTTTATATTCCAAAAATAGTAACTTATCATGTATTAAAACTGTTCACCATGCATTAAAATTATTCATCGTCTATTTGAGAAATGTCCACAGTATATTAGAAAAAGTTTATCGTGTACTAAAAATATATTCATTATCTATTTTAATATATTTTTATTATTTATTATAAATTTTTGTGATGTATTAAAAATCACGCATATTAAAAAAATTCAATGTGTATTTAAAACACATTCAATGAGTAGTTTTAAAAAACAATAGCATGTATTTTATAAACAATCAAGTGTATTTTAACAAAATCATATATAAAAAAGTGTATCCATAAAATATTTATGTATTCACTAAAAAATTCCCATAGTTTATAAAAAGTAAAGGAAAAAAATGAAAATGTGAAGATGAAAAAAATATGCAGAAATGTATGCATCTTCTCCTATCGTAGCACAACAATACTTTTGGTGCCCGCTGACCACTGCAATGACAAGCAATGCTATATATTTTGGGCTAATTATTTTTGAATTCATTTTTTTGGATACCTTCAAAAAATTCTGAGAGTATTTGGCAGCCGGCTTTGTTGGCCTACCCCGATAAAAAGAGTAAAAGACAGAAACAAGAAAAAGGAAAGACTTTGTCACAGAGTAGACATGGTGTTCATCTTGTATTGTTTAAATGAAACTAATGTAAAGCCCATGTTTTGCTTGGGGTATTATTAGAAGCTTTCAGTAAGTTTATTTTGAAATTTTTACATATAAAATGTATAATTTTTAAGCGTAAAATTGAAAATTATAAATATTTTTGCAGTGTATAAATAAATTGAAATGTTAAATGTTGCTGACGAGCTGAGGACCAAAATGTGGGATGAGGATGTGGATGGGATGGCAAGATTAGCTTTGGCGAGTTATCTGCTGTCATGGCCAAGTCCGCGCTTGCCTTCCTCGGTGTCCCCTCTTGAGCTAATCCGTGCGGTTTCCCGCCCGCCGGTCTGACCGGTTTCTGATAAATGAGGAGTTTAGGATCGATTGATTAATGTGACAAAATAACTCGAGACACGGTTAGGTCGATGGAAAATGTGTATAAATCTTTTGTTTTGAGTGATCTACTCAACTGCCAACTTAACTGAATCGTTCTACTACTATAAGTTTGTTGCTGGCGGCCATGTGAACGGAACTGCTATAGTAGGTACGTGTGAAACCAGTCGAAAAATATTCGTACCGGTAATGTAAGGTCCAGCAGTTGCGCCAACCATTGCCCTTGCACCTTGAAGAGGAGCGAGCAACAACGGCTGTGGTGGCCGATCAGGCTACCACTGTGTACTTCTCCACGCACCCGATCCTAGCCATCTTATTGGCGTTCCCTTCTCCAACCAACCGACGTGACGTGTAGATCATATGCGGCTAGGTTGTCGGACAATGGGATGCTGGCACAGGCGAGGACAATCCTTGTCCTCCACCACGCCCAAACATGTATCTATGAGTGAACCTTGTCTGACAAGTGAAAGTTGTCTACGAGTTCCCTATGCCTCCCATGCCTAACTAAGTAGGCTCAATGAGAAATACTTGGAGGAGAATATGCTGCATGTTCTCTAAATGATAAATCAAATGACATATTTGGGCCTCTTTGGCAAACGATGCTCACAACTATATGTTGATTGTAGATTTGCTGTACCTTAGTGTTTTACAAAACTAAGAGAAGGGAGATGCGTAACCGATAATATAGTGGGCAAACAAAACTGAATGATTTTTTTAGAAAAAGGAGGATTGTCCCCGGCCTCCGCATCTGAGCGATGCATGAGGAAATATATATGTAGATCAATGAGCGAGATAGACAAGTTGAGTAACATTGCGTAGGTATATAGGAGGTGAAACTTTTAATGGTGTGGCAGTTGTGTTTATGGCCACAAACTCATATAATTCATGAGAAAGTGGTTGGCAGCAGCGGTGGTTGCTTTTCTCGTATGAAGTGGTGTTCATTACAGTCAAGTGAAAAGGTGAAAACACAATGCCCTTCTCCGCTATATGTGTGCACACCTATTCTTTCTCCTCCCAAATTCCCTATCCTCATTTGCATCTCTCTGCATATGTAGCACACCCAGGCATTAGTATGGACTGCACTACCAATCCTATTAACTTAGGATGTCACAGTATGCTTGTTAAGGTAGCACGGTCCTAGGGGTATTGGAGAGGCACATACTATTTGTGTGGCATTGCCAAATCGACTCTCCTCGCCTATGGATTTGAACCATGCATGAGGGCAGAATTGAACCTACACCCATTGAAGCTCGTGTCTCAGGTGTTGGCTAGTTGCCATGGCCGCACGGGCGGCCTGGTGGCCAGTGTGCGACGGTCGGTGGCGGTAGTGCGGCAAGCGGTGGTTTTGTGTACACCATCTTAGATGTGAAAACGGTTTGTTGGGGGTAAAACCCTCTCTGGCCTTGCCAAGTTGACGACAACAGGTAGCGTCTGTGGGTGTCGTCTCCTTCTTGAAGGCCACATTGCGGTTCCTCTTCGTCCTCGTTGTTGCTCTGGGGAAAACCTTGACCCTTGGATCGGGTGATGGCGGCACTCCGGTGTCGTATCTTACCTAAAGGCACCACGTTGGAGCACTCAGTTCATCATGCACGACTGTATCTCTTCACAGTGACTTGTGCACGGTGGAGGGCTCCATATATAAGCTTCAAGCAGTGCCATCTGCTCCTCTGTGTGTGTGTGTTTTGTGGTGTCGAGTTGTGTGTATTGAAATTGTATGATATGTTGTTGCTTTATCTATAAAATGGGGGCGCGAGCCTTTTTTTGGTAAACCTATGGCCTTCAAGGAGAAAAGGTTGCCCGCTGACCACTGGAATGATACACAATGCTATATATTTTGGGTGCTAAATTTTTTTGAGTTCACGTTTTGTTTGAATACATCCAAATAATCCAAGATTTTTTGGTTGCCGGCTTTGTCGGCCTACACCGGTAAAAAGACAGAAACGAGAAAAGGAAAATCTTGGTCACAGTTTCATAGAGCAGACAGGGTTTTCATCTTGTACTGTATAAATGAAAGTAATGTAAAGCCCGGCTTTTTTGCTTGGGTATTACTCCTTCTGGTCCTTTTTACTCCGCATACAATATTTGTGTTGAATCAAACTTAGCAAAGTTTGACCAAATTTATATTAAAAATATCAACAACTACAGTACCAAATATATACAATATGAAACTACATTCTATAATGAACCTAATGATATTCAATTGGTATTATGAATATTGACTATAAGTTTGGTCAAATTAGAGATACTTTGACTTCGGACAAAACTTATATGCAAACTAAAAAAGGACCGAAGGGAGTATTAGAAGATTTTAGTAAGTTTAGTTTGAAACAATTATATATAAAATGTATAATTTTTGAAGTGTAGAATTGCAAAATTCAAATAATTTTGCGGTGTATAAACAAATTGAAATGTTACATGTTGTTGACGAGCTCAGGACCATCATGTGGGGGCGCGGATATGGATGGGATGACATGATTAGCTTTGGAGAGTTTGCTGCTGCGATGGCCAGGTCCACGCTCTGACTTCCTCAGCGCCCTCGACAAAGCTGATCGGCGCGGTCTCCCGCCCGCCGGACACCGGTTTCTGATTAATTAGGAGTTTATGATCGATCAACTAATGTGACAAAACAACTCGAGACACGTTCAGATCGATGAAAAATATGTATTAAATTTTTGGTTTTTGATTGATCTGCTCAACAGTCAACTTAGCTGACTTGTTCTACTACTGTCATTTTATCACTGACAGCCATTTGAACGGAACTGCTATCGTAGGTACGTGTGATCCCTTCACTAAAATTCTGTACTATTTTTACCAGTCGAGAAATATTCGTACTGGTAATCGTGAGGTCCGGCAATCGCGCCGGCCATTGCCCATGCACCTTGAGGAGGAGCGATCAACAACGGCCACGGCGATCCATCGAGCTACCACCGTGTACTGTTCCATGCAGACCAACCCAGCCACGCTGATGTTGTTGCCTTCCCCAACCAACTGGCGTGACTTGAAGACCAGGTGCGGCGAGGCTGTCGGGCAATGGGAAGCTGGCACAGGTGAGGATGACCCTCGTTCACCGGCACACCCATTGCGTGCCGATTGTATCCATAAAACATGTATTTGTGAGTGAACCTTGTAGAACATGTGAAAGTTGCCTACGACTTCCCTATGTCTCCCATGCCTAGCTAGGTACGCTAAACGAGAAGTACTTGAAGGAGAATATGTGGTCTTTTCTCTAAATGATAAATCAAATGGCATGTTTTGGGGCTCTTCACCAAAAGATGTACAGAACTGAACTATAAAATGTCTTGATTGTATATCTATATACTAGACCTTAGTGTTTTATAGAATTCAGGGAAAGGAGATGCGTAACTGAGAATATGTGGGCAAACAAAACTGAATGATAGGAGGAAATATATACGCGGACTTGTGGAGCAATGAGCTAGCTAGTGAAGTTGAGGAACATTGAGTAAGTACAAAGGAGGTGAAACTTTTAATGATGTGGCGGTTGTGTGTTTATGGTCACAAACTCATATAATTCATGAGAAAGTGGTTGGCGGCAGCAATGGTTGCTTTTCTCGTAAGTGGTGGCTTTCATTACAATCAAGAGAAAAGTGTGCACACCTTATTCTTTCTCCTCGCAAAGTTCATATCCTCATTATTTGCATCTCTCTTCCTATGTAGAATTCCTAGGCATTAGCATCGACTGTACCACCAATCCTATTAAATTATATGTCACAGTATGCTTGTTAAGGCAGCACGGTGCTAGGGGTATTGAAGATACACATACTCTATTTATACGAGGATGCCAAATCAACTCTCCTCATCTACGGATTTGAACCGTGCATGAGGGCGGAATTGAACCTACGCGCATTGCTCGGGTGTTGGCTAGTTGCCATGGTTATGCGGGCGGCGTGGTGGCCAGTGTGCAACGCCCGGTGGCGGCGGTGTGTCGAGCGGTGGTTTCGTGTACTCTATCTCGTAGATGAAAAGTCCTTGTTGGGGTGAAACCCTCATTAGTCCTGACGGGTCGATGACGAAGGGCGGCGCTTGCGGGCGTCGTGTTCTTCTTGAAAGTTGTCGTTGTGGTTCCTTCTCATCCTTCTTGTTGCTCCAGGGGGAACCTTAATCCTTGGATCAGGTGATGTCGACACTCCGGTGTCGTATCTTTCCCGAAGCCGCCGCCTTGGAGGACTCAGTTCATCATGCACAACGGCGCCTCTTCGCAGTGGCTTGTGCATGGTGAAGGGCGCCGTAGGCTTCAAGTGGTGCCCTATGTTCCCATGCGTGTGTGTGCGCGCGCGTGCGTGTGTTTGGTGGTGTCAAGTTGTGTGTATTGAGATGTATGATATATTGTTGCTTTATCTATAAAGTGTCGTGCGAACCTTTTCGGTAAACCTATGCCCTTCAAGGAGAAATGATGCCCGCTAACCACTGGAATGAGACACAATGCTATATATTTTGGGTGCTAAATTTTTTTGAATTCAAATTTTGTTTGAATACATCCAAAACATCCGAGATTTTTTGGTCGCCGGCTTTGTCGGCCTAAAAAGACAGACACGAGGAAAGGAAAATCTTGGTCACAGTCTCACAGATCAGACAGGGTTTTCATCTTCTACTGTATAAATGAAAGTAACGTAAAGCGCGGATATCCATTTCCGAGCCCAGACTAATCTGCACCCGACCAAGAAAAAATTCACAAAAAATACAAGCAAAAATAAAAAATATCTAATATTTTTTGCATAGTAGATAATTTGGTGCGTGAGATGCACTCCAAATTTCAGATCATTTGAAAATATGAGTAGCTCTCATCAAAAAGATAAATTGGGTCAGAACAATACATGAACAGTAAAAAAAATTACAGACCCCAAATTTGTCTTTTTTGCCGAGAGCTACTCAGATGTCGAAATGATAAAAAATTTGGAGCGCACCTCACGCACCAAATAATCTACATGCAAAAAAGAGGAATTTTTATGGTATTTGTTTTGATTTTTTTTCTTCATCACGGCTACAGATGAGTCTGGTCAGCGAATCGCTGCTCTCGATCATGCCTCACTTTTTGCTTGGATATTACTCCCTCTGGTCCCTTTTACTCCGTATATAACATTTGTGTTAGATCAAACTTTTCAAAGTTTTACCAAATTTATATTAAAAATATCAACATCTACAATACCAAATATATACAATATGTAATTACATTCCATAATAAACCTAATGATATTCAATTGGTATTATGAATGTTGCCTATAAGTTTGGTCAAATTAAAAATACTTTGACTAAAAAGGCTAAAAAGGATCGGAGGGAGTATTAGAAGATTTTAGTAAGTTTATTTTGAAATATTTATATATAAAAGGTATAATTTTTTTGGCTGGAATTGCAAGCTTCAAATACTTTTGCAGTGTATAAACAAATTGAAATGTTAAATGTTGTTGACGAGCTGAGGACCATCATGTGGGGCGCGGATATGGATGGGACGACGTGATTAGCTTTGGAGAGTTTGCTGCTGTCATGGCCAGGTCCACGCTCAACTTCCTCAGCGTCCCCGCCTGAGCTGATCCGCGCGGTCTGCCGCCTACGAGCCGGCCCGCCGGTTTATGATTAATTAGGAATTTACTAGTAGGACGCCCGTGCGTCGCCACGGGCCTTTCAAGTTTTTTTTTTCAATTGCACATATATGAATATAATGCATATCTCTATGTGTCTACCACCCTCCATCTCTCTCTCCCATTCTCTCTCCCACCTCTCAGTCTCACCCTGTCTCTCTTTTCTCTCTCACACACAAACCCCTTTCCCTCGACTCAAAACTTAATTTTTGGCTCAGCTCAATTTTGCTCAGTGTTAACGTTCGGCAGCTACGGTAAACATCCTAGAAGCTTAAACATTAAATTGAAATTTTAATTTTTATACAGGCTAAGATAACTTTTCGAAATTCTAGATCACACAAATTAATGATTATAATCTGTACAACAAGAAAAAATAACTTCACATTGTAAACTTTTTAATCCACGGCTAGACTTACATGAGCACCATGGCGTTAGTTCTGATATTTATCCTTGCCTATATTATACTTTTGTTATTTCTCGAGAAGATATCCACAACTAATAAGTAGATTTTAAGAAAAATTATCAAAATCACCGCATCATGGAAATGACATACACAGATGGACCATGGGAAAATAGTACTAAAAGACATGTACGCAAGAATTTCTTAGAGGTTGATCATTGCATCATGACAAGAGCTAACCTTGCCTAGACCGGCAAGATTCTAAGCAACAAGCCATAGGTGTTTGGTTCATGCCTGACACTTCCCCTGTTGGTGCCGCCACCTAGCTGTTGGGGAACGTAGCATAAATTCAAAAAATTTCCTACGTATCACCAAGATCTATCTATGGAGAAACCAGCAACGAGGGGAAGGAGAGTGCATCTACATACCCTTGTAGATCGCTAAGCGGAAGCGTTCAAGTGAACGGGGTTGATGGAGTCGTACTCGTCGTGATTCAAATCACCGATGATCAAGTGCCGAACGGACGGCACCTCCGCGTTCAACACACGTACAGCCCGGAGACGTCTCCCATGCCTTGATCCAGCAAGGAGAGAGGGAGAGGTTGATGAAGATCCAGCAACACGACGGCGTGGTGGTGGATGCAGGGCGTCACAGTAGCAGGGCTTCGCCTATACTACGAGGGGAGAGACGTAACGGGAGAGAGGGAGGCGCCAGGGGCGGTATGTCAAGTTCCTCCTCTCCCCCACTATATATAGGAGGGCCAAGGGGGGTGTGTGCCAGCCTAGGAGATCCAATCTCCTAGGTGCGGCTGCCCAAGGGAGGTTTCCCTCCCCCCCAAGGCACCTAGAGGTGCCTTCCACTAGTGGGACTCCTCCCATATGGAAACCCTAGGCGCATGGGCCTATAGGGGCTGATGCCCTTGGCCCATATAGGCCAAGGCGCACCCCTTACAGACCATGTGGCCCTCCGGGACAGGTGGCCCCACCCGGTGGGACCCCCGGGACCCTCCCGGTGGTCCCAGTACAATACCGATAGCATCCGAAACTTTTCTGGTGACCAAAACAGGACTTCCCATATATAAATCTTTACCTCTGGACCATTCCGGAACTCCTCGTGACGTCCGGGATCTCATCTGGGACTCCGAACAACTTTCGGGTTACCGCATACTAATATCTCTATAACCCTAGCGTCACCGAACCTTAAGTGTGTAGACCCTACGGGTTCGGGAGACATGCAGACATGACCGAGATGACTTCTCCGGTCAATAACCAACAGCGGGATCGGGATACCCAATGTTGGCTTCCCACATGTCCACGATGATTCATCGGATGACCACGATGTCAAGGACTTAATCAATCCCGTATACAATTCCCTTGTCTAGCGGTATGTTACTTGCCCGAGATTCGATCGTCGGTATCCAATACCTAGTTCAATCTCGTTACCGGCAAGTCTCTTTACTCGTTCCGTAACACATCATCCCGTGATCAACTCCTTGGTCACATTGCGCATATGATGATGTCCTACCGAGTGGGCCCAGAGATACCTCTCCGTTTACACGGAGTGACAAATCCCAGTCTCGATTCGTGCCAACCCAACAGACACTTTCGGAGATACCTGTAATGCACCTTTATAGTCACCCAGTTACGTTGTGACGTTTGATACACCCAAAGCACTCCTACGGTATCCGGGAGTTGCACAATCTCATGGTCTAAGGAAATGATACTTGACATTAGAAAAGCTTTAGCATACGAACTACATGATCTTGTGCTATGCTTAGGATTGGGTCTTGTCCATCACATCATTCTCCTAATGATGTGATCCCGTTATCAACGACATCCAATGTCCATGGTTAGGAAACCGTAACCATCTATTGATCAACGAGCTAGTCAACTAGAGGCTTACTAGGGACATGGTGTTGTCTATGTATCCACACATGTATCTGAGTTTCCTATCAATACAATTATAGCATGGACAATAAACGATTATCATGAACAAGGAAATATAATAATAATCAATTTATTATTGTCTCTAGGGCATATTTCCAACAGTCTCCCACTTGCACTAGAGTCAATAATCTAGTTCACATCGATATGTGATTAACACTCAAGGTCACATCCCATGTGACTAACTCCCAAGAGTTTACTAGAGTCAGTAATCTAGTTCACATCACTATGTGATTAGCACTCAATGAGTTCTGGGTTTGATCATGTTGCTTGTGAGAGAGGTTTTAGTCAACGGGTCTGAACCTTTCAGTTCCGTGTGTGCTTTACAAATCTCTATGTCATCTCCTAGATGCAGCTACCACGTTCTACTTGGACCTATTCCAAACAACTGTTCTACTATACGAATCCAGTTTACTACTCAGAATAATCTGGATTAGTGTCAAAGTTTGCATCGGCGTAACCCTTTACGACGAACTCTTTTACCACCTCCATAATCGAGAAAATTCCTTAGTCCACTAGTTACTAAGGATAACTTTGACCACTGTCCTGTGATCCGCTCTTGGATCACTCTTGTACCCCTTGACTGACTCATGGCAAGGCACACTTCAGGTGCGGTACACAGCATAGCATACTGTAGAGCCTATGTCCAAACATAGGGGACGACCTTCGTCTTTTCTCTCTATTCTGCCGTGGTCGAGCTTTAAGTCTTAACTTCATACCTTACAACTCAGGCAAGAACTCCTTCTTCGACTGATCCATCTTGAACACCTTCAAGATCACGTCAAGGCATGTGCTCACTTGAAAGTACCATTAAGCGTTTTGATCTATCCTTATAGATCTTGATGCTCAATGCTCAAGTAGCTTAATCCAGGTTTTCCATTGAAAACACTTTCCAAATAACCCTATATGCTTTCCAGAAATTCTACGTCATTTCTGATCAACAATATGTCAACATATACTTATCAGAAATTCTATAGTGTTCCCACTCACTTCTTTGGAAATACAAGTTTCTCATAAACTTTGTATATACCCAAAATCTTTGATTATCTCATCAAAGCGTACATTCCAACTCCGAGATGCTTACTCCAGTCCTCAGAAGGATTGCTGGAGCTTTGCATACTTATTAGCATCTTTCAGGATTGACAAAAACCTTCCCGTTGTATCACATATAACCTTTCCTCAAGAAAATCGTCGAGGAAACAATGTTTTGACATCCTATCTGCAAGATTTCATAAATAATGCAGTAATCGCTAATATAATTCCAACAGACTCTTAGCATCGCTACGAGTGAGAAAGTCTCATCGTAGTCAAATCCTTGAACTTGTCGAAAAACATCTTAACGACAAGTCGAGCTTTCTTAATGGTGACATTTACCATCATTGTCCGTCTTCCTTTTAAAATCCATCTGCACTCAACAGCCTTACGACCATCAAGCAGTTCTTCCAAAGCCTACACTTTGTTTTCATACATGGATCCTCTCTCGGATTATATGGCCTCGAGCCATTTATCGGAATCCGGGCCCACCATCGCTTCTCCATAGCTCGTAGGTTCATTGTTGTCTAGCAACATGACTTCCAAGACAGGATTACGTACCACTCTGAAGTAGTACGCATCCTTGTCATCCCACGAGGTTTGGGAGTGACTTGATCCGAAGTCTCATGATCAATATCATAAGCTTCCACTTCAATTGGTGTAGGTGCCATAGGAACAACTCTTTGTGCCCTGCTATACACTAGTTGAAGTGACGGTTCAATAACCTCATCAAGTCTCCACCATCCTCCCACTCAATTCTTTCGAGAGAAATTTTTCTCGAGAAAGGACCCGATTCTAGAAACAATTGCTTTCGGATCTGAGGCAGGAGGTATACCCAACTGTTTTTGGGTTGTCCTATGAAGATGCATTTATCCGCTTTGGGTTCGACCTTATCGGCCTGAAACTTTTCCCCATAAGCATCGCAGCCCCAAACTTTTAAGAAATGACAGCTTAGGTTTCTCTAAACCATAGTTCATACGGTGTCATCTCATCGGAATTACGTGGTGCCCTATTTAAAGTGAATGTGGTTGTCTCTAATGCCTAACCCATGAACTATCGTGGTAATTCGATAAGAGACATCATGGTATGCATCATATCCAATAGGGTGCAGTTATGATGTTCGGACACACCATCACACTATGGTGTTCCAGGCTGTATTAGTTGTGAAACAATTTCCACAATGTCTTAATTCTGTGGCAAACTCGTAATTCAGATATTCATCTCTATGATCATATCATAGATCTTTTATCCTCTTGTCACGACGATCTTTCAACTTCACACTAAAATTACTTGAACCTTTCAATAATTCAGACTCGTGATTCATCAAGTAAACGTACTCAACATCTACTCAAATCATCTGTGAAGAAAGAACATAACGATATCCACTACATGCCTCAGCACTCATTGGACTGCACACATCAAAATGTATTACTTCCAACAATTTTCTTTCTAGTTCCATTTTACTGAAACCGAGGCTTTCAGTCATCTTGCCCATGTGGTATGATTTGCATGCCTCAAGTGATTCAAAATCAAGTGAGTCCAAACGGTCCATTTGCATGGAGTTTCTTCATGCATACACACCAATAGACATGGTTCGCATGTCTCAAACTTTTCAAAAATGAGTGAGTCCAAAGATCCATCAACATGGAGCTTCTTCATGCATTTTATACCAATATGACTTACGTGGCTGTGTCACAAGTAGGTGGTACTATCATTACTATCTTTTGGCATGAACATGTGTATCACTACGATCGAGATTCAATAAACCATTCATTTTGGGTGTAAGACCATTGAAGGTATTATTCAAATAAACAGAGTAACTATTATTCTCCTTAAAGAATAACCGTATTGCGATAGACATAATCCAATCATGTCTATGCTCAACACAAACACCAATCTCGATGGTAGAAGGAGCGTACGATATTTGATTATATCAACATTGGAAACACTTCCAACACATATCATCGGCTCACCTTTAGCTAGTCTCCGTTTATTCCGTAGCTATTATTTCGAGTTACTAACACTTAGCAACCGAACCGGTATCTAATACCCTGGTGCTACTAGGAGTACTAGTAAAGTACACATCAACACAATGTATATCCAATATACTTCTATCGACCTTGCCAGCCTTCTAATCTACCAAGTATCTAGGGTAATTCTGCTCCAGTGGTTGTTCCCCTTATTACAGAAGCACTTAGTCTTGGGTTTGGGTTCAACCTTGGGTTTCTTCACTAGAGCAGCAGCTGAATTGCCATTTCATGAAGTATCCCTTTGTTCCCTTGCCCTTCTTGAAACTAGTGGTTTCACCAACCATCAACAATTGATGCTCCTTTTTGATTTCTACTTTCGCGGTGTCAAACATCGCGAATATCTCAAGGATCATCATATATGTCCCTGATATATCAAAGTTCATCACGAAGCTCTAGCAGCTTGGTGGTAATGACTTCGGAGAAACATCACTATCTCATCTGGAAGATTAACTCCCACTTGATTCAAGTGATTGTTGTACTCAGACAATCTGAGCACAAGCTCAACAATTGAGCTTTTCTCCCTTAGTTTGCAGGCTAAGAAAAATCGTCGGAGGTCTTATACCTCTTGACATGGGCACGAGCCTGAAATCCCAATTTCAGCTCTCGAAACATCTCATATGTTCCGCGACGTTTCAAAAACATCTTTGGTGCCTCAATTCTAAACCATTTAGCATTACGCACTGAACTATCATATAGTTATCAAAATGTGTATGTCAGATGTTCGCAACATCCACAGAAGACGTTCGAGGTTCAGCACACTGAGCGGTGCATTAAAGACATAAGCCTTCTATGAAGCAATGAGGACAATCCTCAGTTTACGGACCTAGTCCGCATAATTGCTACTTTCAACTTTCAATTAATTTTTTTCTCTAGGAACATATCTAAACAGTAGAAATATAGCGTGAGCTACGACATAATTTGCAAAATCCTTTTGACTATGTTCAGGATAATTAAGTTCATCTTATGAACTCCCACTTAGATAGACATCCCTCTAGTCATCTAAGTGATTACATGATCCGAGTCAACTAGGCCGTGTCCGATCATCACGTGAGACGGACTAGCCAACGTCGGTGAACATCTTCATGTTGATCGTATCTTCTATACGACTCATGCTCGACCTTTCGTTCTTCTGTGTTCCGAGGCCATGTCTGTACATGCTAGGCTCGTCAAGTTAACCCTAAGTGTTTTGCTGTGTTCCGAGGCCATGTCTGTACATGCTAGGCTCGTCAACACCCGTTGTATGTGAACGTAAGGATCCATCACACCCGATCATCACGGCGTGCTTAGAAACGACGAACTGTAGCAACGGTGCACAGTTAGGGGAGAACACTTCTTGAAATTTTAATGAGGGATCATCTTATTTACTACCGTCTTTCTAAGCAAATAAGATGTATAAACATGATAAACATCACATGCAATCAAATAGTGACATGATATGGCCATCATCACTTTGCTCCTTTTGATCTCCATCTTCGGGGCTCCATGATCATCATCGTCACCGGCATGACACCATGATCTCCATCATCGTGTCTTCTTGAAGTTGTCACGTCATCTATTACTTCTACTACTACAGCTAACGGTTAGCAATAAAGTAAAGTAATTACATGACGTTTATGTTGACTCGCAGGTCATAAATAAATTAAGACAACTCCTATGGCTCCTGCCGGTTGTCATACTCATCGACATGCAAGTCGTGATTCCTATTACAAGAACATGATCAATCTCATACATCACATATATCATTCATCACATCCTTTTGCCATATCACATCACATAGCATACCCTTCAAAAACAAGTTAGACGTCCTCTAATTGTTGTTTGCATGTTTTACGTGGCTGCTATGGGTTTCTAGCAAGAACGTTTCTTACCTACGCAAAGACCACAACGTGATATGCCAATTGCTATTTACCCTTCATAAGGACCCTTTTCATCGAATCCGATCCGACTAAAGTAGGAGAGACAGACACCCGCTAGCCACCTTATGCAACTAGTGCATGTCAGTCGGTGGAACCTGTCTCACGTAAGAGTACGTGTAAGGTCGGTCCGGGCCGCTTCATCCCACGATGCCGCCGAATCAAGATAAGACTAGTAACGGCAAGCATATTGAACAAAATCAACGCCCACAACTACTTTGTGTTCTACTCGTGCATAGAACTACGCATAGACCTAGCTCATGATGCCACTGTTGGGGAACGTAGCAGAAAATTCAAAATTTTCCTACGTGTCACCAAGATCTATCTATGGAGAGACCAGCAACGAGGGGAAGGAGAGTGCATCGACATACCCTTGTAGATCGCTAAGCGGAAGCGTTCAAGTGAACGGGGTTGATGGAGTCGTACTCGTCGTGATCCAAATCACCGATGACCTAGTGCCGAACGGACGGCACCTCCGCGTTCAACACACGTACAGCCCGGTGACGTCTCCCACGCCTTGATCCAGCAAGGAGAGAGGGAGAGGTTGAGGAAGACTCCATCCAAGCAGCAGCACAACGGCGTGGTGGTGATGGAGGAGCGTTGGCAATCCTGCAGGGCTTCGCCAAGCACCACGGGAGAGGAGAAGAACTTGGGAGAGAGGGAGGGGCTGCACCAAAGGCAAAAGGTGTCTCAAGAGGCCCTCCTACCCTCACTATATATAGGGATCCCAAGGGGGGGGTGCGCCAGCCCTAGGAGATCCAATCTCCTAGGGGGGGGGGTGCGCCAGCCCTAGGAGATCCAATCTCCTAGGGGGCGGCGGCCAGGGAAGGAGTCCTTCCCCCCCAAGGCACCTAGGAGGTGCCTTCCCCTGCTGGGACTCTTGCTTTAGGGTTTCCCCAGGCGCATGGGCCTCTTGGGGCTGGTGCCCTTGGCCCATGTAGGCCAAGGCGCACCCCCTACAGCCCATGTGGCCCCCCCCGGGGTAGGTGGCCCCACCCGGTGGGCCCCCGAGACCCTTCCGGTGGTCCCGGTACAATACCGATGACCCCGAAACTTGTCCCGATGGCCGAAACAGGACTTCCTATATATAAATCTTTACCTCCGGACCATTACGGAACTCCTCGTGACGTCCGGGATCTCATCCGGGACTCCGAACAACATTCGGTAACCACATACAAACTTCCTTTATAACCCTAGCGTCATCGAACCTTAAGTGTGTAGACCCTACGGGTTCGGGAGACATGCAGACATGACCGAGACGTTCTCCGGTCAATAACCAACAGCGGGATCTGGATACCCATGTTGGCTCCCACATGTTCCACGATGATCTCATCGGATGAACCACGATGTCAAGGACTTAATCAATCCCGTATACAATTTCCTTTGTCTAGCGGTACGATACTTGCCCAAGATTCGATCGTCGGTATCCATATACCTTGTTCAATCTCGTTACCGGCAAGTCTCTTTACTCGTTCCGTAACACATCATCCCGTGATCAACTCCTTGGTCACATTGTGCACATTATGATGATGTCCTACCGAGTGGGCCCAGAGATACCTCTCCGTTTACACGGAGTGACAAATCCCAGTCTCGATTCGTGCCAACCCAACAGACACTTTCGGAGATACCCGTAGTGTACCTTTATAGCCACCCAGTTACGTTGTGACGTTTGGTACACCCAAAGCACTCCTACGGTATCCGGGAGTTGCACAATCTCATGGTCTAAGGAAATGATACTTGACATTGGAAAAGCTTTAGCATACGAACTACATGATCTTGTGCTATGCTTAGGATTGGGTCTTGTCCATCACATCATTCTCCTAATGATGTGATCCCGTTATCAACGACATCCAATGTCCATGGTTAGGAAATCGTAACCATCTATTGATCAACGAGCTAGTCAACTAGAGGCTTACTAGGGACATGGTGTTGTCTATGTATCCACACATGTATCTGAGTTTCCTATCAATACAATTATAGCATGGATAATAAACGATTATCATGAACAAGGAAATATAATAATAATCAATTTATTATTGTCTCTAGGGCATATTTCCAACAGCATTTCCCTCGTGCTCGATCGCCCAGGTGCTCAAACGTTCCACTATTAATCTTGCCAACGGCTGTGGGTAGGCCAAGGTATCGCTCTAAAAACGCTTCGACTTGGACACCCAACTGTTGTTTCAAATTTTGCCTGAGATCCGAAGGGGTGTTCGGACTGAAATAGATTGCACTTTTACTTCTGTATACACATTGTCCGGAAGCATCGCCATAGATCTCAAGAATCTGGTTGAGCCTTCTTGTTGCACTTTCCCTATTCGCCTTGATGAAAATAAGGCTATCATCGGTGAACAAGAGATGATTCACCCATGGAGCTCTGAAGTTTACTCGAATACCTCTGTCAACGTAGTTGTCGAAGTTCTTCAAGAGGGATGAGAAGCCCTCAGCGCAAAGGAGGAACAAATAGGGAGATATTGGACATCCTTGCCGAAGCCCTCTGGATGGGGAAAAATACGGTAGCAGCTCTCCGTTCACCCGGACTGCAAAGCGAACTGATGTAACACATTTCATGATCAACCTCACTAGATTGACCCTGAAACCAAGTTTCAATAGGATTAAATCCAAGAAATGCCATTCCACCCTAGCATAGGCTTTCATCATGTCAAGCTTGACTACATAGGTGAAATTTTGCCCTTTCTTTCGTCTTTTTATCGTATGAACACTTTCAAAGGCAACTAGGACATTGTCGGTGATCAAACGGCCAGGGACGAAAGCACTTTGTTCTTCACTAATTATATCATCCATGCACATACGCAAAATGGTTGGCAATCACCTTGACGGCCACTTTGTATAGAACAGGACAGCGTGCAATGGGACGATACTATGAAATATTTTGGGGTGACGTACCTTTGGGATCATGGTGATTGATGTATCATTTATGCCCGTGGGTAGTTCACCACCATTGAGAAAGTCCAGCACCGCCTTGGTTACATTTTCTCCCAGTAGCTCCCAGTGGCACTGGTAAAATCCCACCGTGAAACCGTCCACTCCTGGCTCCTTGGATGGGGCCATTTGGAAGAGAGCATGGCGAACTTCGGGTGGTTCAAAGGGTTTGCATAGGAGGTCATTCATAGCCGGTGTAACCCGGGTAGGAACATGTGATAACAACGCATTAGCATCATGGATGCCTTGCGACGAATATATATCCTGATAAAAGGCCAAGATCTCCTCTTTCACTTCTGTGTCCGTAGCACAAACAGAGTCGTCTGCTCTGGTAAGAGAGGCTATTCTGTTAGTACGCTGCCGTTGTCTTGCTTGTGCCTGGAAATAAGTCGTGTTGCGGTCTCCCTCGCGCAACCACGGAACTCGGGATCGTTGCCGGAGCCAAACCTCTTGAAAAATACATGTATCTTTGAGCTGGATCATAATTCTTTTCTCCTCTTCTGTTGGACCACGGCCAAATGAGTGGCATCAGAGCCGGTCCAGTTGTTTTTGCAGGTTGCGTATAGATTTTGACAGGCTACCGAACTCTCGGGCTCCCAAGGGCTCGAGTTGCTGCTGGAGCTCCCCGAGGGAATCCATTATTCCTTGCATACCAGGGATGCGAACATGGCTATGCCAGGCTGTTGCTATAAGCTACTCGTAGTCCTGGTATGATTGCCAAACATTCTCATAACGAAATTGTTTTTTCTTGAACGAGCGATGTGGGAATGCATGGTGTCTGAATTCTGTCACAACAAAGCAATGATTTGACTCCACTGCACACACATGCCGTACTCACGTGTGTTCAAACTTCAGTCTGAACTATTCATTGGCAAAGGCCCTGTCGAGCCTAGCCTTAACATTTGCATGTCCGGATTGACGATTGTCCCATGTGTACGAGACACCTGACCAACCTAGGTCTTGGAGAGCACACTCATTGGTCACTTCACAAAAATTCCTCATCTGCTACTCAGGACGGGCTGAGATACTGAAATGTTCATGGGGGTAGAGGGTTTCATTGAAGTCTCCAATGCAAAGCCATGCATCGTGAGCATGGCATGCAAAGTACGCAGAAAACACCAACTATGGTGGCGGTCTCCTGCTTTCGGTGCTCCATAGAACCCCGTAAAACGCCAGCCGACCGTGTTATCTGCAACTTCCCGCACCAGCACATCAATATGATTCTGGTTGTAGTTCTTCAGTTCCACTTTCACATCGTTGGACCAGAACAGTCCTATGCCTCCGCTCAGACCATCGCTGTCCACACCAAAGCTGCCTACAAACCCTAGAGTGTGTCGCAGATCCTCAATGCTCTTTCCTCTGATCTTTGTCTCCATGACGAAAACCAGAGCGGGCCCTTCTTGCCTCGCAATGTTGCAAAGCTCACGAACTGCCTCGGGGTTCCCGAGCCCCCGGCAGTTCCAGCTGAGACAATTCATGGCGCCTGGCAGGGCTGACTAGCTAGCAGCTCCTGCTGAGTTGTCGGATGTGTTGGGTGTGTCTCTCTTCTTCTTTGGTGCACGTTCCTCTTCCGTATCCACTGAGGTGCCCTCCCCTGCTGGCTGTACTGAACTAGCCAGGATGATGACCATGTTGTGCTCTTGCTTGTGTTCAGTTGTGGCCGGCGCAGGCAGAGCTAAAGGTTTGTATACTTTCTTCGGGGTCCCAACTTTCCTCTTGTTTCCAATTGTGTTCTTTTTCCTAGGAGAGTTGACCTCAAGATCGTCGTCTCTGGTTGAGCTAGTCTCGGGGGCTGCACTTCTAGCTGTTTTTGCACGGTTCGGAATCGTCCCAAAATTCTCACAAGAAGAGGCCTTCTTCTTCTCCTCCGGTGCGCGGGGGCTGGTTGAAAAGGGGAGGTCGCCCTTCTCATCTCTAGTGCCAGGCGTCGGGCAAACCAAGTCCGGGTGGCCGAGGCGACCACACGAAAAGCAAAAGTTTGGGACTTGCTCATATTGGATGTCATACCAGTCACGGCTACCGCGAGCCGCAGAATCAATGAGGATCCACCTTCGCAAAGGTTTTCTGACATCAATTGTTACTCTCATCCTCAAAAAAAAAATCCCAACAGGATCAAACTGCACGTGTTTAGCATTAGGATCAATCTGCTTGGCCACTGCCTGACCCCGTTTCTTGTTACGCAAGTTAAAAGGCAGGTTAGGAACCCTAGCCCAAATCTGTAGCTCATTGAACTGAAGTTCAGATGGTTCCATGCATTCGGAAAATTCCGAGAGGATGACCGCATGCTTGCTGATGTGCCACGGGCTGCCTTCCCAGACGCGATCGCGGTCGCACTTGGTGGGGAAGTCCGCCACAAACGTGTTCTCTCTGACAGAGTTGAAACTCAAACCCTTAGGGTTTCCCCAAGAAGGACGGAGGGCATTACAGATCGTCTGAATATGGAGCATGTGACAATGGAGCACCTTACCCGCCAGCGACCACTTCGCCGGTTCCCCCTCATCGACGTCGTCAATCACCAATGGCATAGCTTCTTCTTCAGTCAGATCTAGCTTACTCGTTGCCTCCTCCAGTCTAGCCCGCGTCGCGCGCGGCGAGAGAGATCCTTCCTTCCCTTTGCCGGCGCCGGATTGAGCCATCCTAGCTCCGCCCGATTGCACCGCGTCGATCGAGATCGGCCACGCGCTGTCGTTTCCCCTCGAAACCCTAGTCGCCTACGAGAGTCGCCTAGGTTTTCAGGGAAAATACACATTGTCTCAGTGAGGGTGACCCTCGTCTGCCGCCACCCCCATTGCATGCCGATTGTATCCGTCAAACATGCATCCGTGAGTGAACCTTGTATGACAAGTGTAAGTTGTTTACGAGTTCCCTATGCCTCCCATGCCTAGATAGGTAGGCTAAACGGGAAATCCTTTGGAGGAGAATATGCTCTAAATGATAAATCAAATGGCATGTTTTGGGGCTCCTTGGCAAAAGATGTGGAGAACTAAACTATAATATGTTGATTGTGGATCTACTAGACCTTGGTGTTTTATATAATTCCGAGAAGGGAGACGCATAACCGAGAATATAGTGGGCAAATGGAACTGAATGATAGGAGGAAATATATACACGGAGCAGTGAGGGAGCTAGTGAAGTTGAGGAAACCTTGCGTAGGTGAAACTTTTAACGTTTTAGCAGTTGTGTTTATGGCCACTAAGTCATATAATTTATGAGGATGTGGTGATGGCAGCTGTGGTGGTTGCTTTTCTCATACGAAGTGGCGGCTTTCATTATGATCAATTGGAAAGGTGGAACACACAATGCCCTTCCCCACTGTATGTGCGCACACCTATTCTTTCTTCTCCAAAGTCGCAATCCTCATTATTTGCATCTCCCTTCCCATGTAGTAGGATTCCTAGGCATGGCATGTATCGGCAAGTCTACAATAAGCAAGCTGGCATTAACATGTTTGACTATGATAGCTATTATTGGGGATCGTAGCAGAAATTTAAAATTTTCTACGCATCACCAAGATCAATCTATGGAGTAATATAGCAACGAGGGGAAGGGGAGTGCATCTACATACCCTTGTAGATCGCTAAGCGGAAGCGTTCAAGAGAACGGGGTTGATGGAGTCGTACTCGTCGTGATCCAAATCACCAATGATCCTAGCGCCGAACGAACGGCACCTCCGCGTTCAACACACGTACGGAACGGAGACGTCTCCCGCACCTTGATCCAGCAAGGAGGAGGGAGAGGTTGAGGAAGAGAGCTCCAACAGCAGCACGACGGCATGGTGGTGATGGAGTGGCAGTTCTCCGGCAGGGCTTCGCCAAGCTCACGCGGAGGAGGAGAGGTGTTGGGGAGGGGAGGGGCTTCGCCTTGGATGTGGTGGTGCAGCCCTCCCATTGCCCCTCTATTTATAGGGGAAGGGGAAAGGGTGTCGGCCCCCTCTAGATGAGATCTAGAGGGGGGGCGGCGGCCAAGGGGGAGGGGGCTTGCCCCCCAAGCCAAGGGGGGCGCCCCCTTTAGGGTTCCCCCCAACCCTAGGCGCATGGGCCCTTGGGGGGTTGGCGCCCCAGCCCACTTGGGGCTGGTTCCCTTCCCCTTACAGCCCTTAAGGCCCTCCGGGAGAGGTGGCCCCTCCAGGTGGACCCCCGGAACCCCTTCGGTGGCCCTGGTACAATACCAATATGCCCCCGAACCTTTCCGGTGACCGTATGACAACTTCCCACATATAAATCTTCACCTCTGGACCATTCCGGAACTCCTCGTGATGTCCGGGATCTCATCCGAGACTCCGAAAAACATTCGGTAATCACATACAAGTCTTCCTAATAACCCTAGCGTCATCGAACCTTAAGTGTGTAGACCCTACGGGTTCGGGAACCATGCAGACATGACCGAGACAACTCTCCAGCCAATAACCAACAGCGGGATCTGGATACCCATGTTGGCTCCCACATGTTCCATGATGATCTCATCGGATGAACCATGATGTCAAGGATTCAATCAATCCCGTATACAATTCCCTTTGTCTATCGGTATGTTACTTGCCCGAGATTCGATCGTCGGTATCCCAATACCTCGTTCAATCTCGTTACTGGCAAGTCTCTTTACACGTTCCGTAATGCATGATCCCGTGGCTAACTCATTAGTCACATTGAGCTCATTATGATGATGCATTACCGAGTGGGCCCAGAGATACCTCTCCGTCACACAGAGTGACAAATCCCAGTCTCGATTCGTGCCAACCCAACAGACACTTTCGGAGTACCTATAGTGCACCTTTATAGCCACCCAATTACGTTGTGACGTTTGGTACACCCAAAGTATTCCTACAGTATCCGGGAGTTGCACAATCTCATGGTCTAAGGAAAAGATAATTGACATTAGAAAAGCTTTAGCAGACGAACTACACGATCTTGCGCTATGCTTAGGATTGGGTCTTGTCCATCACATCATTCTCCTAATGATGTGATCCCGTTATCAATGACATCCAATGTCCATGGTCAGGAAACCATGACCATCTATTGATCAACGAGCTAGTCAACTAGAGGCTTACTAGGGACATGTTGTGGTCTATATATTCACACATGTATTACGGTTTCCGGTTAATACAATTATAGCATGAACAATAGACAATTATCATGAACAAGGAAATATAATAATAACCATTTTATTATTGCCTCTAGGGCATATTTCCAATAGTCTCCCACTTGCACTAGAGTCAATAATCTAGTTCACATCACTATGTGATTGTAATGAATCCAACACCCATGGGGCTTGTGAGAGAGGTTATTAGTCAACGGGTCTGAACCTTTCAGATCCGTGTGTTCTTTACAAATCTCCATGTCATCTTGTAGATGCAGCTACCACGCGCTACTTGGAGCTATTCCAAATAACTAATCTACTATATGAATCATGTTTAGTACACAGAGTCATCCGGATTAGTGTCAAAGTTTGCATCAACGTAACCCTTTACGATGAACTCTTTTACCACCTCCATAATCGAGAAAATTCCTTAGTCCACTAGTTACTAAGGATAAGTTCGACCGCTATCATGTGATCCATTCCTGGATCACTCTTGTACCCCTTGACTGACTCATGGCAAGGCACACTTCAGGTGCGGTACACATGATAGCATACTGTAGAGCCTACGTCTAAAGCATAGGGGACGACCTTCGTCCTTTCTCTCTCTTCTGCCGTGGTCAGGTCTTGAGTCTTACTCAATACTCACACCTTGTAACACAGCCAAGAACTCCTTCTTTGTTGATCTATTTTGAACTCCTTCAAAATCTTGTCACGGTATGTATTCATTTGAAAGTAATATTAAGCGTTTTTTATCTATCCTTATAGATCTTGATGCTCAATGTTCAAGTAGCTTAATCCAGGTTTTCCATTGAAAAACACTTTTCAAATAACCCTGCATGCTTTCCAGAAATTCTACATCATTTCTGATTAACAATATGTTAACAACATATACTCATCAAAAATTCTATAGTGCTCCCACTCACTTCTTTCGAAATACAAGTTTCTCATAAACTTTGTATAAACCCAAAATCTTTGATCATCTCATCAAAGTGTACATTCCAACTCCGAGATGCTTACTCCAGTCCTTAGAAGGATTGCTGGAGCTTTGCATACTTGTTAGCATCTTTCAGGATTGACAAAACCTTCTGGTTGTATCACATACAACCTTTCCTCAAGAAAATCGTCGAGGAAACAATGTTTTGACATCCTATCTGCAAGATTTCATAAATAATGCAATATCTGCTAACATAATTCCAACAGACTCTTAGCATCGCTACGAGTGAGAAAGTCTCATCGTAGTCAACTCCTTGAACTTGTCGGGAAACATCTTAACGACAAGTCAAGGTTTCTTAATGGTGACACTTACCATCATTGTTCGTCTTCCTTTTAAAATCCATCTGCACCTAACAGCCTTACCATCATCAAGTAGTTCTTTCAAAGTCTATACTTTGTTTTATACATGGATCCTCTCTCGGATTTTATGGCCGCGAGCCATTCGTCGGAATCCGGGCCCACCATCGCTTCTCCATAGCTCATAGGTTCATTGTTGTCTAGCAACATGACTTCCAAGACAGGATTACGTACCACTCTGAAGTAGTACACATCCTTGTCGACCTATGAGGTTTGGTAGTGACTTGATCCAAAGTTTCATGATCACTATCATAAGCTTCCACTTCAATTGGTGTATGTGCCATAGGAACAACTTCCTGTGCCCTGCTACACACTAGTTGAAGTGACGGTTCAATAACCTCATCAAGTCTCCAACATCCTCCCACTCAATTCTTTCGAGAGAAACTTTTCCTCAAGAAAGGACCCGTTTCTAGAAACAATCACTTTTGCTTCCGGATCTGAAATAGGAGGTATACCCAACTATTTTTGGGTATTCTATGAAGATGCATTTATCCGCTTTGGGTTTGAGCTTATCAGCCTGAAACTTTTTCACATAAGCGTTGCAGCCCCAAACTTTTAAGAAACGACAGCTTAGGTTTCTGTAAACCATAGTTCATACGGTGTCATCTCAACGGAATTGTGTGGTGCCCTATTTAAAGTGAATGTGGTTGTCTCTAATGCCTAACCCATAAATGATAGTGGTAATTCGATAAGAGACATCATGGTATGCACCATATCCAATAGGGTGCAGTTACGATGTTCGGACAAACCATCACACTATGGTGTTCCAGGCGGTATTAGTCGTGAAACAATTTCCACAATGTCTTAATTATGTGCCAAACTCGTAACTCAGATATTCATCTCTATGATCATATCATAGACATTTTATCATCTTGTCACGACGATCTTCAACTTCACTCTGAAATTACTTGAACCTTTCAATAATTCAGACTTGTGTTTCATCAAGTAAATATACTCAGCATCTACTCAAATCATCTGTGAAGTAAGAACATAACGATATCCACTGCGCACCTCAACACTCATTGGACTGCACACATCAAAATGTATTACTTCCAACAAGTTGCTTTCTTGTTCCATCTTACTGAAAACGGGGTTTTTCAGTCATCTTGCCCATGTGGTATGATTTGCATGTCTCAAGTGATTCAAAATCAAGTGAGTCCAAACGATCCATCTGTATGGAGTTTCTTCATGCATGTCTCCCAATAGACATGGTTCGCATGTCTCAATCTTTTCAAAAACGAGTGAGTCCAAAGATCCATCAACATGGAGATTCTTCATGCATTTTATACCAACATGACTCAAATGACAGTGCCACAAGTATGTGGTACTATCATTACTATCTTATATCTTTTTGCATGAACATGTGTATCACTACGATCGAGATTCAATAAACCATTCATTTTAGGAGCAAGACCATTGAAGGTATTATTCAAATAAACAGAGTAACCATTATTCTCCTTAAATGAATAACCGTATGGCGATAAACATAATCCAATCATGTATATGCTCAACGCAAACACCAAATAACAATTATTTCAGTTTAACACCAATCCCGATGGTAGAGGGAGCGTGCGATGTTTGATCACATCAACCTTGTAAACACTTCCAACATATCGTCATCTCACCTTTAGCTAGTCTCCGTAGCCTTTTGTTTCGAGTTACTAACACTTAGCAACCAAATCGGTATTTATTACCCTGGTGCTACTAGGAGTACTAGTAAAGTACACAATAATATAACGTATATTCAAAATACTTCTGTCGACCTTACCAGCCTTCTCATCTACCAAGTATCTAGGGTAGTTCTGCTTCAGTGACCGTTCCCCTCATTACAGAAGCACTTAGTCTCGGGTTTGGGTTTAACCTTGGGTTTCTTCACTAGAGCAGCAACTGATTTGCCGTTTCATGAAGTATCCCTTCTTTCCCTTGCCCTTCTTGAAACTAGTGGTTTAACCATCAACAATTGATGCTCCTACTTGATTACTACTTTCGCCGTGTCAAACATCGTGAGTTGCTCAAGGATCATCATGTCTATCCCTGATATGTTATAGTTCATCACGAAGCTCCAATAGCTTGGTGGCAGTGACTATGGAGAACCATCACTATCTCATCTGGAACATTAACTCCCACTCGATTCAAGCGATTGCAGTACTCAGACAATCTGAGCACATGCCCAACGATTGAGTTTTTCTCCCTTAGTTTGCAGAACCATCACTATCTCATCTGGAACATTAACTCCCACTCGATTCAAGCGATTGCAGTACTCAGACAATCTGAGCACATGCCCAACGATTGAGTTTTTCTCCCTTAGTTTGCAGGCTTAAGAAACTTGTCAGAGGTCTCATACCTCTTGACGTGGGCACTAGTCTGAAATTCCAATTTCAGTCTTTGGAACATCTCATATGTTCTGCGACGTTTCAAAAATGTCTTTGGTGCCACAATTCTAAACCGTTAGTATTATGTACTGAACTATCACGTAGTCATCAAAACGTGTATGTCAGATGCTTCCCAACATCTACAGACGATGCTCGAGGTTCAACACACTGAGTGGTGCATTAAGGACATAACCCTTCTATGCAGCAATGAGGACAATCCTCAGTTCATGGACCCAGTCCGCATAATTGCTACTGTCAACTCTCAACTAAATTTTCTCTAGGAACATATCTAAAACAGTAGAACCAAAGCGTGAGCTACGACATAATTTGCAAAGACCTTTTGACTATGTTCATGATAATTAAGTTCATCTAATCAAATTATTCAATGAACTCCCACTTAGATAGACATCCCTCTAGTCATCTAAGTGATACATGGTCCGAGTCAACTAGGCCGTGTCCGATCATCGCGTGAGACGGACTAGTCATCATCCGTGAACATCTTCATGTTGATCGTATCCACTATATGACTCATGTTCAACCTTTCGGTCTTCCATGTTCCGAGGCCATGTCTGTACATGCTAGGCTCGTCAAGTTAACCTAAGTGTATTGCGTGTGTAAAACTGGCTTACACCCGTTGTATGTGAACGTTAGAACCTATCACACCCGATCATCACGTGGTGCTTCGGAACAACAGACCTTAGCAATGGTGCACACTTAGGGGGAACACTTTCTTGAAATTATTGCGAGGGATCATCTTATTTATGCTACCGTCGTTCTAAGCAAATAAGATGTAAACATGACAAACATCACATGCAAATCATAAAGTGACATGATATGGCCAATATCATCTTGCGCCTTTGATCTCCATCTTCGAGGCGCGGCATGAACACCATCGTCACCGGCATGACACCATGATCTCCATCATCATGATCTCCATCATCGTGTCTTCATGAAGTTGCCTCGCCAACTATTACTTCTACTACTATGGATAACGGTTAGCAATAAAGTAAAGTAACTACATGGTGTTTTCATTGACAAGCAGGTCATAAATAAATTAAGACAACTCCTATGGCTCCTGCCGGTTGTCATACTCATCGACATGCAAGTCATGATTCCTATTACAAGAACATGATCAATCTCATACATCACATATATCATTCATCACATCCTTTTGGCAATATCACATCACATAGCATACCCTGCAAAAACAAGTTAGACGTCCTCTAATTGTTGTTGCATGTTTTACATGGCTGCTATGGGTTTCTAGCAAGAACGTTTCTTACCTACGCAAAACCACAACGGTGATATGCCAATTGCTATTTACCCTTCATAAGGACCCTTTTCATCGAATCCGATCCGACTAAAGTGGGAGAGACAGACACCCACCAGCCACCTTATGCATCAAGTGCATGTCAGTCAGTGGAACCTGTCTCACATAAGTGTACGTGTAAGGTCGGTCCGGGCCGCTTCATCCCACAGTGCCGCCGAATCAAGATAAGACTAGTAACGACAAGCAAATTGAACAAATCATCGTCCACAACTACTTTGTGTTCTACTCATGCATAGAATCTACGCATAGACCTAGCTCATGATACCACTATTGGGGATCGTAGCAGAAATTTAAAATTTTCTACGAATCACCAAGATCAATATATGGAGTAATCTAGCAACGAGGGTAAGGGGAGTGCATCTACATACTCTTGTAGATCGCTAAGTGGAAGCGTTCAAGAGAACGGGGTTGATGGAGTCGTACTCGTCGTGATCCAAATCACCGATGATCCTAGCGCCAAACGAACGGCACCTCCGCGTTCAACACACGTATGGAACGGAGACGTCTCCCGCGCCTTGATCCAGCAAGGAGGAGGGAGAGGTTGAGGAAGAGAGCTCCAACAGCAGCACGACAGCGTGGTGGTGATGGAGTGGCAGTTCTCCGGCAGGGCTTCGCCAAGCTCACGCGGAGGAGGAGAGGTGTTGGGGAGGGGAGGGGCTGCGCCTTGGATGTGGTGGTGCATCCCTCCCATTGCCCCTCTATTTATAGGGTAAGGGGAAAGGGTGCCGGCCCCCTCTAGATGAGATCTAGAGGGGGGCGGCGGCCAAGGGGGAGGGGGCTTGCCCCCCAAGCCAAGGGGGGGCGCCCCCTTTAGGGTTCCCCCAACCCTAGGCGCATGGGCCCTTGGGGGGTTGGTGCCCCAGACCACTTGGGGCTGGTTCCCTTCCCCTTACAGCCCATAAGGCCCTCCGGGAGAGGTGGCCCCTCCCGATGGACCCCCGGAACCCCTTCGGTGGCCTCGGTACAATACCGATATGCCCCCGAACCTTTTCGGTGACCGTATGACAACTTCCCACATATAAATCTTCACCTCCGGACCATTCTGGAACTCCTCGTGATGTCCGGGATCTCATCCGGGACTCCGAAAAACATTCGGTAATCACATACAAGTCTTCCTAATAACCCTAGCGTCATCGAACCTTAAGTGTGTAGACCCTACGGGTTCGGGAACCATGCAGACATGACCGAGACAACTCTCCGGCCAATAACCAACAGCGGGATCTAGATACCCATGTTGGCTCCCACATGTTCCACGATGATCTCATCGGATGAACCATGATGTCAAGGATTCAGTCAATCCCGTATACAATTCCCTTTGTCTATCGGTATGTTACTTGCCCGAGATTCGATCGTCGGTATCCCAATACCTTGTTCAATATCGTTACCGGCAAGTCTCTTTACTCGTTCCGTAATGCATGATCCCGTGGCTAAATTGTTAGTCACATTGAGCTCATTATGATGATGCATTACCGAGTGGGCCCAGAGATACCTCTCCGTGACACGGAGTGACAAATCCCAGTCTCGATTCGCGCCAACCCAACAGACACTTCCGGAGATACCTGTAGTGCACCTTTATAGCCACCCAGTTACGTTGTGACATTTGGTACACCCAAAGTATTCCTACAGTATCCGGGAGTTCCACAATCTCATGGTCTAAGGAAAAGATACTTGACATTAGAAAAGCTTTAGCAGACGAACTACACGATCTTGCGCTATGCTTAGGATTGGGTCTTGTCCATAACATCATTCTCCTAATGATGTGATCCCGTTATCAATGACATCCAATGTCCATGGTCAGGAAACCATGACCATGTATTGATCAACGAGCTAGTCAACTAGAGGCTTGCTAGGGACATGTTGTGGTCTATGTATTCACACATGTATTACGGTTTCCGGTTAATACAATTATAGCATGAACAATAGACAATTATCATGAACAAGGAAATACAATAATAACCATTTTATTATTGCCTCTAGGGCATATTTCCAACAGCTATATCACTAGATCTGGACATGATTATTCATCTTATGACGTGGTTTTGTGGTTGCTATATTAGATTGTGCAGCCTCTTGAAAGCTATCAGTCATCTCTAATATTATTCCATCAAATAATCCTCGTGATTATGATACACTTGCCTACCTGATATCACAATTGATACTGTTGTGAGGTGATGACCGCCTTGGATTATGCCTAATATACTAGTCACAACATTTCTTTCTATTTGTTCACCAATGTCTTTGAAGTAGATCTCACTGCCAAGAAGATGCAATTTTTAGGTTGTCACGTGTCATATCTTGCTCAGTCAAGTTTGAAACATACATTGGCTATGCTTGGTCGTTGCTTTGGTTGACCCATCTCAACATCTAATAGACATATGTATCTACATACTTAAAGTACAATACGATAGAAAAAGAAGAGGAAAACTATAAATTATCACAAAAACAGTCTATAGTCTAAAACAGGGTCCATGCGTGTGGAATTCACGGCTGAGCTCCACACTAGATAAACAGGTTACCTTTACTTGTCTCACATCACTCTGGGATCACCATGTCCATGATGATCCATGTGGTATGTGCACTGATACGTCTCCAACGTATCTATAATTTTTTATTGTTTCATGCTATATTATATCCTGTTTTAGACATTATTGGGCTTTATTATACACTTCTATATTATTTTTGGGACTAACCTATTAACCGGAGGGCCAGCCCAAAATTGCTATTTTTTTTGCCTATTTTAGGGTTTCGTAGAAAAAAATATCAAACGGAGTCCAAACGGAATGTAACCTTCGGGAACGTGATTTTTGGAACGAACATGATCCAGAGGACTTGGACCCTACGTCAAGCAATCAACCAGGAAGGCACGAGGTAGGGGGCGCGCCTACCCCCCCCCCCCAGGCGCGCCCTCCACCCTCGTGGGGCCCCTGTTGCTCCACCGACGTACTTCTTCCTCCTATATATATATCCACGTACCCCCAAACGATCATAACAGGAGCCAAAACCCTAATTCCACCGCCGTAAGTTTCTGTATCCATGAGATCCCATCTTGGGGCCTGTTCCGGAGCTCCGCCGGAGGGGGCATCGATCACGGAGGGCTTCTACATCAACACCATAGCCTCTCCGATGAAGTGTGAGTAGTTTACTTTAGACCTACGGGTCCATAGTTAGTAGCTAGATGGCTTATTATCTCTTTTTGGATCTCAATACGATGTTCTCCCCCTCTCTTGTGGAGATCTATTCGATGTAATCTTATTTTTGCGGTGTGTTTGTTGAGACCGATGAATTGTGGGTTTATGATCAAGTCTATCTATGAATAATATTTGAATCTTCTCTGAATTCTTTTATGTATGATTGGTTATCTTTGCAAGTCTCTTCGAATTATCAGTTTGGTTTGGCCTACAAGATTGATCTTTCTTGCAATGGGAGAAGTGCTTAGCTTTGGGTTCAATCTTGCAGTGTCCTTTCCCAGTGATAGTAGGGGCAGCAAGGCACGTATTGTATTGTTGCCATCGAGGATAACAAAATGGGGTTTATATCATATTGCATGAGTTTATCCCTCTACATCATGTCATCTTGCTTAAAGCGTTACTCTATTCTCTTGAACTTAATACTCTAGATGCATGTTGGATAGCGGTCGATGTGTGGAGTAATACAAGTAGATGCAGGCAGGAGTCGGTCTACTTGTCTTGGACGTGATGCCTATATACATGATCATACCTAGATATTCTCATAACTATGCTCAATTCTGTCAATTGCTCAACAGTAATTTGTTCACCCAGCGTAATATTTATGCTCTCGAGAGAAGCCTCTAGTGAAATCTATGCCCCCCGGGTCTATTTTTCCATCATATTAATCTTCCAATACTTAGTTATTTCCTTTTCCATTTCTTTTACTTGCATCTTTATTTCTCTTTATCATAAAAATAACAAAAATATTATCTTATCATATCTATCAAATCTCACTCTCGTAGGTGACCGTGAAGGGATTGACAACCCCTTTATCGCGTTGGTTGCGAGGAATTTATTTGTTTGTGTAGGTGTGAGTGACTCGTGCGTGGCCTCCTAGTGGATTGATACCTTGGTTCTCAAAAACTGAGGGAAATACTTACGCTGCTCTGCTGCATCACCCTTTCCTCTTCAAGGGAAAACCAACGCAATGCTCAAGAGGTAGCATGCACTGTTGCTAATATGTGGCATATGCATAGATCTATGTGTCGGTCTGATGTGTCAACCAATATATTTATTTCTCTGTTGTTTTTCCTTTTATTAACGTTGTCTACTGTCTTCTTTCTACCATCAACCTATTGCCGTGTTCTCCACCAAAAAAACGTCGGTCATCTATTTCTAGGTGTTGGTCGAGGTCATCTACAAAACAAGAACCTTCACATGTTTTTTTGAACAAGGGGAGGCACTCAAAGAACCAAATTTCAATCAAACAGAGCTCAGGTACATGTTACAGCACGGATTACAAACTGTGAATATCCCAAATTAGAGATATCATCTATTGAAGGACAACTGAGATTTTTCACACAAAAAAAGAGAAAAAGAGAAGGACAACTGCGATGCGTATGAGCTTGTTTGACACTCCTACTAAATGTGCATTCTGAATTAACTAAATATAACGAATACTATGCTATACTAAAGATACTAAAGCGCCTAAGCTTTGGATTTTCTCCTTTTCTGAATTTAATTACTGCCTTTTGTTGAGAAATTACGTGGGATGTGCAGTAGGCCAGTTAAACAAAAGTTCTCAATCTGAGTCCTGATACGTCTCCAACGTATCTATAATTTTTGATTGCTCCATGCTATATTATCTACTATTTTAGGCAATATTGGGCTTTATTTTCCACTTTTATATTATTTTTGGGACTAACCTATTAACTGGAGGCCCAGCCCAGATTTGCTGTTTTATGCCTATTTCAGTGTTTCGAAGAAAAGGAATATCAAACGGAGTCGAAACGGAACGAAATCAACTGGAGAAGTTATTTTTGGAACGAAAGCCACCGGATAGACTTGGACTCCACGTCAGGAGATACGAGAGGTGCTCACGAGGGTGGGGGGCGCCCCCCCCTAGGGCGCGCCCCCTGCCTCGTGGCCCCCCCTTCGGTCCACCGAGGTACCTCCTGCACCCATATATACCTACGTAACCTAAAACTTCCAAAAGGACAATAGACCGAGAGTTCCGCCGCCAGAAGCCTCCGTACCCACTGAAAACCAATCTAGACCCGTTCCGGCACCCCGCCAGAGGGGGCAATCCTTCTTCGGTGGCCATCTTCATCATCCCGGTGCTCTCCATGACGAGGAGGGAGTAGTTCTCCCTCGGGGCTGAGGGTATGTACCAGTAGCTATGTGCTTGATCTCTCTCTCTCTCTCGTGTTCTTGATTTGGCACGATCTTGATGTATCGCGAGCTTTGCTATTATAGTTGGATCTTATGTTTCTCCTCCCCCTCTTCTCTCTTGTAATGAATCGAGTTTCCCCTTTGAAGTAATCTTATCGGATTGAGTCTTTAAAGATTTGAGAACACTTGATGTATGTCTTGCCGTGGATATCTGTGGTGACAATGGGATATCACGTGATTCACTTGATGTATGTTTTGGTGATCAACTTGCGGGTTCCACCCATGAACCTATGCATAGGGGTTGGCACACGTTTTCGTCGTGATTCTCCGGTAGAACTTTGGGGCACTCTTTGAGGTCCTTTGTGTTGGTTGAATAGATGAATCTGAGATTGTGTGATGCATATCGTATAATCATGCCCACGGATACTTGAGGTGACATTGGAGTATCTAGGTGACATTAGGGTTTTGGTTGATTTGTATCTTATGGTGTTATTCTAGTATGAACTCTAGAGCTATTTGTGACACTTATAGGAATAGCCCAACGGATTGATTGGAAAGAATAACTTTGAGGTGGTTTCGTACCCTACCATAATCTCTTCGTTCGTTCTCCGCTATTAGTGATTTTGGAGTGACTCTTTGTTGCATGTTGAGGGATAGTTATGTGATCCAATTATGTTATTATTGTTGAGAGGACTTGCACTAGTGAAAGTATGAACCCTAGGCCTTATTTCCACGCATTGCAATACCATTTACGCTCACTTTTACCATTATTTACCTTGCTGTTTTTATAATTTCAGATTACAAATACCTTTATCTACTATCCATATACCACTTGTATCACCATCTCTTCGCCGAACTAGTGCACCTATAAAATTTACCATTGTATTGGGTGTGTTGGGGACACAAGAGACTCTTTGTTATTTGGTTGCAGGGTTGCTTGAGAGAGACCATCTTCATCCTACGCCTCCTACGGATTGATAAACCTTAGGTCATCCACTTGAGGTAAATTTGCTACTGTCCTACAAACCTCTGCACTTGGAGGCCCAACAATGTCTACAAGAAGAATGTTGTGTAGTAGACATCAAGCTCTTTTCTGGCGCCGTTGCCGGGGAGGTTAGCGCTTGAAGGTATATCTTTAGATCTTGCAATCGAGTCTTTTAGTTTCTTGTTTTATCACTAGTTTAGTTTATAAAAGAAAACTACAAAAAAATGGAATTGAGTTTGTCTCATACGCTTCATCTTTTTAATATCTTTCGTGAGTATGATGGAAAGGATAATTGTGCTCAAGTGCTAGAAGAAGAGATCTCTAAAATGTTTGGCACTAAATATTTGAATGATGAGCATGATTGCAATGTTGTTAGTACGAATTCTTTGAATATCCATGATGCTAATGATGATTGCACTAGTTATGATGAAAATGCCTCCTATAAACATGTCAATTTTTGTGGAGTAGACTGGGTTTGCAAGTACACACCAAATAGGGATGATAGATATTGCAAGAGGCATAAGTACTTAGAAACCAAATTGTTGCAAGAAGAGCTAGATGAATGTGCTGAAAATTTATCTTTTCTTAGCCCTACTTGTGAACTTTGCAATGAACGTGATCATTTTAGTACCCAATGCAAATTGTTTCATGAGCGTATCGTGTCCAAAAATTGTGATGACTTGATTTCCCTTGCACATCATAATGAACTTAGTTTGCTCTTGGGTTATGAAGAAATTAAACATAGAACTAAGGATATTCCAAATTTTGCCCTTGATAAAGTTCTTCATTTTGATCTAGAGGAAATTTATATGTATTGCACGGTGAATTGCATTGAAAATCCTTATATTGCCAATTACATAAAAAAAGAAAACAAATAGAAGATGAAGAGAATGCTAACGAAAGGGAAGAGACTTCCCAATATTCTCCTATTATTTCTTATGATGAATCAGGTAACGAAGAGGAGCCCTCTATTCAACCAATCTCATTAATAAGGAGCTCCAAAGAGAGGATTGAACCCACGCATGATGTGGTGAAGAAAAAGAAAAGAAAAAGGAAGAGAGGTAAAAAGATATCTCTCCCAAATAATTCTGCTCCTATTGCTATTGTGCCTCATGAAAATATAATTGTGGAAGATAATGATACTTCTTATGATCTTGAAAATCTTTTTGGCACTTGCTTGGAAGAATATGATAATTGCTATACTATTGGTGATATCCATACTATTAATGATGAGAGTGATTATGCTTATAATATGAAAAGGCCCAAGCTTGGGGATGCTATGTTTGATGAAGATGATGTTTTTGAGAATAAATTTGCTGCAATTAATGTTTATCCCAAGCTTGCGGATGCTACGCTTAATGAAGATGATATTTTTAGTCTCCCAAGTTTTGATATGCAAGTTTATAATGATGATAACATGCCTCCTACTTATGATGATTATTGTGATGATACTTATGCTATAAAAAGTAGTGATTATATTTATAAAACTTGTCATGATTATGATTACCCCTTCTCTGAACATTACTCTTTTAATGTGGAAGCAATTTATAGTATTCGAGTCTCTTATGATACTCCCACTATTATTCATGAGAAGAATCTTGCTTATGTGGAGAGCAGTAAATTTTCTATGCTTGTAGATCATGAAAAGAATGCTTTAGGTGCTGGTTATATTGTTGAATTCATTCATGATTCTACTGAAAACTATTATGAGGGAGGAATATATGCTTGTAGGAGTTGCAATAATATCAAGTTTCCTCTCTATGTGCTTAAAGTTTTGAAGTTATGCTTGTTTTACCTTCCTATGCAAGTTGATTCTTGTTCCCATAAGTTGTTTGCTCACAAAATCCCTATGCATAGGAAGTATGTTAGACTTAAATGTGCTAGTCATATTCTTTATGATGCTCTCTTTATGTTTCAATTCTTATCTTTTATGTGAGCATCATTGAAATCATCATGCCTAGCTAGGGGCGTTAAACGATAGCGCTTGTTGGGAGGCAACCCAATTTTATTTTAGCTCCTTGCTTTTTGTTCCTGTTTAATAATAAATAATCCATCTAGCCTCTGTTTAGATGTTGTTTTATGTGTTTAATTAGTGTTTGTGCCAAGTAGAACCGTTGGGAAGATTTGGGGAAAGTCTTTGCGATCATGCTGTAAAAAAACAGAAACTTTAGCGCTCACGAGAATTGCTACCATTTTTATTTGGAGAATTATATTTAGTTAATTATTTTTTCATATGATTAATAGATAAATTAATCAGGTCCATCAATTTATTTGAGAATTTTATGAGTTCCAGAAGTATACGTTTGATTCAGATTACTACAGACTGTTCTGTTTTTGACAGATTCTGTTTTCGATGTGTTGTTTGCTTATTTTGATTAATCTATGGCTAGTAAAATAGTTTATAAACCATAGAGAAGTTGGAATATAGTAGGTTTAACACCAATATAAATAAATAATGAGTTCATTGCAGTACCTTGAAGTGGTCTTTTGTTTTCTTATACTAACGGAACTTACGAGTTTTCTGTTAAGTTTTGTGTTGTGAAGTTTTCAAGTTTTGGGTAAGGATTCGATGGACTATGGAGTGGAGTGGCAAGATCCTAAGCTTGGGGATGCCCAAGGCACCCCAAGGTAATATTCAAGGACAACCAAGAGCCTAAGCTTGGGGATGCCCCGGAAGGCATCCCCTCATTCGTCTTCGTTCATCGGTAACTTTACTTGGAGCTATATTTTTATTGGGACAATTGCATTTTTGCCCCTAGTTGGTTCCTACCCACGGGTTTTGCCCTTACTTTTCGAGCTTGCTCGGTTTTGCCCTTACTTTTTCTGTCGAGGTCCCTTGAATGCCCTTTGACCGTTTGACCAAAACTTTGAAAATTCATAACTAATTCATATGAACTCAGAAAAATGCAAATAAGATATCAAAATGTTCATATAGACATTACCTGTATGTGCATATCATTTGTATTCAGGACAAAAGCACCCTTTAAACTACCTAAGGTAATTAATGTTATTAACATTATTAAAAATAAAAAGGTATAAACAATATTTTTTTTCATGAATAAAAATTACATGCAAATGTAGGTGATGTTTCCTGAACATCCTGATACCTTATTTCCATTTTTCTGAGTTCGTATCAATTTGTTATGAAGTTTCCAAATAATTGTCAAAGTCATTAGAACATTCATAACAAGATGATACGAACTCAGAAAAATGCAAACAAGATATCTGGATGTTCAGAAAACATCACCTACATTTGCATGTAATTTTTATTCATGAAAAATATTGTTTATACCTTTTTATTTTAATAATGTTAATAACATTAATTACCTCAGGTAGTTTAAAGGGTGCTTTTGTCCTGAATGCAAATGATATGCACATAAAGGTAATGTTTATCTGAACATTTTGATATCTTATTTGCATTTTTCTGAGTTAATATGAATTAGTTATGCATTTTCAATGTTTTGGTCTAACGGTCAAACGGCATTCGAGGGACCTCGACGGAAAAAGTAAGGGCAAAACTGAGCAAGCTCGAAAAGTAAGGGCAAAACCCGTGGGTAGGAACCAACTAGGGGTAAAAATGCAATTGTCCCATTTTTATTCGCCACATGATATGTGTTTTGCTTGGAGCGTCAATTTATTTTGTTAGTATTTGCTTGATGTTATTTAGAATAATGTTTTGCATCTTTTATTTCAATAAAAGTGGCATTGATAGCCTTTACTATGCCTATATTACAAGTATACATGTTGCTGTTTGAAAACAGAAAGTTTACCGCTGTTGCAATAATTCCCTAGAAAATTCAGAATGTGATAAAATGTTGAAACCTTTTGCATATTAAGATCTGATGAATTTACTACAGTGGGAATTTTCTTTCATAATTTTTGGAGCTAGGGAAGTATGGATGTTGCAGCATTCTTTACAGACTATCCTGTTTAGGCAGATTGCTGTTATGTTTGCATTGTTTGCATATGTTTGCTTCTTTAATGATTCTATTTGAGATAGGACTATTAAATATGCAGAGGCATTTAGTATGCAATTTTGAATAATAATTTTAGTGATTTGCTACAGTATAGTATGATAAGGTTTTGGCAATGGTTTATACTAACTTATCTCATGAGTCCTTGTTGAGTTTTGTGTGGATGAAGCTTTTGAGATTTAGAGAGACCGTGATATGAGAGGAATTAAGGAGACACAAAAGCTCAAGCTTGGGGATGCCCAAGGCACCCCAAGATAATATTTCAAGAAGTCTCAAGCGTCTAAGCTTGGGGATGCCCCAGTTGGCATCCCACCTTTCTTCTTCAACAACTGTCGGTTAGTATCGGTTGATATTAAGTTTTTGCTTCTTCACATGATGTTTGCTATTCTTAGATGTCATTTTATTTTGATTTGCTTGCTGTTTGAATAGAGTACCAAGATCTGAAATTATTAAATGTTAGAGAGTCTTCACACAGTTGCATAATTACTCGACTACTCATTGATCTTCACTTATATCTTTCGGAGTAGTTTGTCATTTGCTCTAGTGCTTCACTTATATCTTTTAGAGCATGGTGGTAGTTTTATTTTATAGAAATAGATGAACTCTCATGCTTAACTTAGATTATTTTGAGAGTCTAAAATATCATGGTAATTTGCTTAAAATCCTAATATGCTGGGTATTCAAGAATAATAAAAGTCTCTTGTGAGTGTGTTGAATACTAAGAGAAGTTTGATACTTGATAATTGTTTTGAGATATGGAGATGGTTATATTAGAGTCATGCTAGTTGAGTGGTTATGAATTTGAGAAATACTTGTGTTGAAGTTTGTGATTCCAGTAGCATGCACGTATGGTGAACCGTTATGTGATGAAGTCGGAGCATGATTTATTTATTGATTGTCTTCCTTATGAGTGGCGGTCGGGGACGAGCGATGGTCTTTTCCTACCAATCTATCCCCCCAGGAGCATGCGCGTAGTACTTTGTTTCGATAACTAATAGATTTTTGCAATAAGTATGTGAGTTCTTTATGATTAATGTTGAGTCCATGGATTATACGCACTCTCACCCTTCCACCATTGCTAGCCTCTCTAGTACCGCGCAACTTTCGCCGGTACCATACACCCACCATATACCTTCCTCAAAACAGCCACCATACCTACCTATTATGGCATTTCCATAGCCATTCCGAGATATATTGCCATGCAACTTTCCACCATTCCGTTCATCATGACACATTCATCATTATCATATTGCTTAGCATGATCATGTAGTTGACATTGTATTTGTGGCAAAGCCACCGTTCATAATTCTTTCATACTTGTCAATCTTGATTCATTGCATATCTCGGTACACTGCCGGAGGCATTCATATAGAGTCATCTTTGTTCTAGTATCGAGTTGTATCATCGAGTTGTAAATAAATAGAAGTGTGATGATCATCATTCAATAGAGCATTGCCCCCCCCCCCAAAAAGGCCAAAAAAAGAAAGGACAAATAAAAAAAGGCAAAAAAATAAAAAGGCCAAATAAAAATAAAAAAATAAAAGGGACAATGCTACTATCCTTTTACCACACTTGTGCTTCAAAGTAGCACCATGATCTTCATGATAGAGAGTCTCCTATGTTGTCACTTTCATATACTAGTGGGAATCTTTCATTATAGAATTTGGCTTGTATATTCCAATAATGGGCTTCCTCAAAATTCCCTAGGTCTTCGTGAGCAAGCAAGTTGGATGCACACCCACTTAGTTTCTTTTGAGCTTTCATAAATTTATTGCTCTAGTGCATCTGTTGCATGGCAATCCCTACTCACTCACATTGATATCTATTGATGGGCATCTCCATAGCCCATTGATATGCCTAGTCGATGTGAGACTATCTTCTCCCTTTTTGTATTCTCCACAACCACCATTCTATTCCACCAATAGTGCTATGTCCATGGCTCACGCTCATGTATTGCGTGAAGATTGAAAAAGTTTGAGAACATCAAAAGTATGAAACAATTGCTTGGCTTGTCATCGGGGTTGTGCATGATTTAAATATTTTGTGTGGTGAAGATGGAGCATAGCCAGACTATATGATTTTGTAGGGATGAACTCTCTTTGGCCATGTTATTTTGAGAAGACATAATTGCTTAGTTAGTATGCTTGAAGTATTATTATTTTTATGTCAATATGAACTTTTGTCTTGAATCTTATGGATCTGAATATTCATACCACAAGTAAGAAGAATTACATTGAAATTATGCCAACTAGCATTCCACATCAAAAATTATCTTTTTATCATTTACCTACTCGAGGACAAGCAGGAATTAAGCTTGGGGATGCTTGATACGTCTCCAACGTATCTATAATTTTTGATTGCTCCATGCTATATTATCTACTATTTTAGGCAATATTGGGCTTTATTTTCCACTTTTATATTATTTTTGGGACTAACCTATTAACTAGAGGCCCAGCCTAGATTTGCTGTTTTATGCCTATTTCAGTGTTTCGAAGAAAAGGAATATCAAACGGAGTCGAAACGGAACGAAATCAACTGGAGAAGTTATTTTTGGAACGAAAGCCACCGGATAGACTTGGACTCCACGTCAGGAGATACGGGAGGTGCTCACGAGGGTGGGGGGCGCCCTCCCCCCCCCTAGGGCGCGCCCCCCTGCCTCGTGCCCCCCCTTCGGTCCACCGACGTACCTCCTGCACCCATATATACCTACGTAACCTAAAACTTCCAAAAGGACAATAGATCGGGAGTTCCGCTGCCAGAAGCCTCCGTACCCACCGAAAACCAATCTAGACCCGTTCCAGCACCCTGTCGGAGGGGGAAATCCTTCTCCGGTGGCCATCTTCATCATCCCGGTGCTCTCCATGACGAGGAGGGAGTAGTTCTCCCTCGGGGCTGAGGGTATGTACCAGTAGCTATGTGCTTGATCTCTCTCTCTCTCTCGTGTTCTTGATTTGGCACGATCTTGATGTATCACGAGCTTTGCTATTATAGTTGGATCTTATGTTTCTCCTCCCCCTCTTCTCTCTTATAATGAATCGAGTTTCCCCTTTGAAGTAATCTTATCGGATTGAGTCTTTAAAGATTTGAGAACACTTGATGTATGTCTTGCCGTGGATATCTGTAGTGACAATGGGATATCACGTGATTCAATTGATGTATGTTTTGGTGATCAACTTGCGGGTTCCGCCCATGAACCTATGCATAGGGGTTGGCACACGTTTTCGTCGTGATTCTTCGGTAGAACTTTGGGGCACTCTTTGAGGTCCTTTGTGTTGGTTGAATAGATGAATCTGAGATTGTGTGATGCATATCGTATAATCATGCCCACGGATACTTGAGGTGACATTGGAGTATCTAGGTGACATTAGGGTTTTGGTTGATTTGTATCTTAAGGTGTTATTCTAGTACGAACTCTAGGGCTATTTGTGACACTTATAGGAATAGCCCAACGGATTGATTGGAAAGAATAACTTTAAGGTGTGGTTTCATACCCTACCATAATCTCTTCGTTCATTCTCCGCTATTAGTGATTTTGGAGTGACTCTTTGTTGCATGTTGAGGGATAGTTATGTGATCCAATTATGTTATTATTGTTGAGAGGACTTACACTAGTGAAAGTATGAACCCTAGGCCTTATTTCCATGCATTGCAATACCGTTTACGCTCACATTTACCATTATTTACCTTGCTGTTTTTATAATTTCAGATTACAAATACCTTTATCTACTATCCATATACCACTTGTATCACCATCTCTTCGTCGAACTAGTGCACCTATACAATTTACCATTATATTTGGTGTGTTGGGGACACAAGAGACTCTTTGTTATTTGGTTGCAGGGTTGCTTGAGAGAGACCATCTTCATCCTACGCCTCCTACGGATTGATAAACCTTAGTTCATCCACTTGAGGGAAATTTGCTACTGTCCTACAAACCTCTGCACTTGGAGGCCCAACAACGTCTACAATAAGAAGGTTGTGTAGTAGACATCAAGTCCCACCACTCATCGCTTATCTCCTCACTTCCTCTTTTCCTTCTTTCCTTGTTTCCTCAATCCCCATCATAAATCCCTACCGCGCCGCCTCCTCTCTTACTCTCCCCCATCAAAGGCCACCCTTCTCTCATCAATCAAGGCTCCAGCTGGGGAATTGAGCATCGCCCCTCTCTCAAATGGAGCTTCTCCCAGTGGAAGGGCTTGAGTTGGGCATCAGGGTTGAGCGCCAGGGTTGGGTTGTGCGCCACCAGGAATACGCCACATGCCGATTAGCACTGCTCGCCTCGGACCAAGGAGTGTGTCCCAGCTGGTCAACCCTCGCCAACCACGTCTTCCTCCCGTCCTTAGCAATCTCTCGTCGACCTCACTGGCACAACCACGCCGACGATTGTGTCCCTGATCTCAACTCCGGTAACCTCTCCTCCTGTGCGACACCATGTGGTTTTGCCATTAACATGATGATGTAATACCAATATGATCTGATACACCTATTTGGCATATAATTTGTTTTCACAAGTATTTTCATATACGTTTACATGTGTTATTTAGATAATATGCAAATTAAGTTGAAAAACTTTGGCCTTCTGATTCTTATCCTTCCAAACATGCATGCCAAATACATCAAACTGTCAAAGTACAGCTAACGACAAAATCGTCCATCATGAAAATGGAAGGGAGCAAAACTACCTGATATGCTTCTTTGCCTTGGATGATCAATACAAAAAGTCCTTCTAAACTAATCTCCACCCCCTGAATATTAGCCGGAATGGGCCCCATCCTCCCCCAATCTCCAATCCTATTGGTCGACAATTGATTAGTCTGTTAAACACGTAAACAATCCCTCGTAACTCTATCATTACTCCTAGCAGACCTATATTGCGACATTACAAGTTAAATGAAGTTAAACAAAAAAGAAAGAAACAACTATTGCTAAGATCTGAACTCAAGGCCCGTTGAAGAAATTGTAGCATACTAAGTATAACACCCCAAGTATCCTTCTGTATCTCTACTACTATTAATCTCTACTACTATTAAAAGAGCAAACATGAGTTTCCCTATAGACACACCGCAAAGTACACACAGGAAAACCACGACCGTCCGATCTAGCAAATTAAATCATATCCAACTGCCCACGTTACATCTGTGAGTTCAACGGTTGAGATGAAATGTTCTGCCGGCAGACCTGCACTCGCACAATCATGCCAGACAACCCAACAACCAACGATCGCTACATCTCAGGAGCAAATTACGAGTGGTTTCCTTTTTCCTTTGATGGTGATTAACTGCTGACCCTGCATGCAAGGAAATTAATTAAAACTTGAGACATGGAGCTAGCTATGCATGCAGCCCGTCCAAACATTGCGTAAATTTGTTTTAGATCTCCACACCGCCTTCCACCTGGGCTCCTGGGGTGAGGCCGCTTCCGGTCAAGCTCCTCGACATCGTAGGAAAGTGCCGCACCGATCCCTAGGGATCCTCGCCGAAAGGTACGGCCCACTGATGACGCACCGGTTGGGCATGGTCGTCGTGAATGTCGGCTCCTCCACGGCCACAACCCGCGATCAACGCCGGACACCTGTTGTCGTCCAAGCGGCTTCACGGGGACGCATTGCAGCCGCGGCTGCGGGACGCTGTCCTCAACATGCTCCGACGCGTATCGGAGTTGGCGTCGTCCGGCCTGCCCGTGGAGGCCGGCCATCGTCAGGTGGCCGACGTTCGCGTCCATGATGGACCTGCAGTGCCAGGTCATGTTGTCAGCCAGCCTCAGCTAGCCGGCCTCCCACATGTTGCACGGCTTCGCGTGGGAGGCCGTGGCGCACTTCCTCGGACACAACATCTTAGACTCCTTCCCTGCGCTCGTGGCAGCCGTCGTCCGGCGCGGCTTTACCACACACTTGGCGGCCTATATGGCATATGCAGCACCTACAACAACAACAACGTCGGCGCCCTCAATGTCCCTCGGCGGTGTTCGCCTCAATTTGCTGGACGCCCTACGCTTCAGTTCCCTCCTTGCATGAGGTCGTCTCGGGAGTGTCCCACGACGGCGCCCTGGACGGCTATGTGTCCAATTCCCGATTCCTTCAGCTATTTTTGTTTCTTTCTTGGATGTCCCATGCCCGCACGACCATCTATTTCCTTCTCGCCCATAGTTGCCAGCACTAATGTATGGTTTGAGAGAAGCAAGGAGTACAAGATTAACCTTTTAAACTTTGCAATATACAGTTTTCATGTGGAGTCCAACTATTAATGCTTTACAAAATGAAAGAACTAGGTAGAAATTCCCTGTGATGCTTAATTGATTACTTATTTCTCTCATTTTTCATCGTGTGCAATATACAGTTTCATGTGTAGTCCAACTGTTAATGTTTTACAAAATGAAAGAACTATGCAGAAATTCCACGTGATGCTTAATTGGTTACTTATTTCTCTCCTTTTTCATTGTATTCTGATTGACAAGATACTCTTGAACCTATGAGAAGAACATCAACTCTTTAGGTGCTGCCATGAAAATAACGACAACTAGCTTTAGACGCAGCATGTGCGTCCTAGAGGGCTCTCTGATATTTCTAACAGTCAAGCATGGTTGCTTTCATGCAATTTGTAGGAACTTGAATTGTGCATGGTAATCAGATGGTGTGGATATTCACGTGCTGTCATATGGCGAGATGAATGCTATTGTCTGATGGAGAACAAGACACTTTATATTGTGGTTGTAGTTATATTTGACCAGTTGACCAAGGTATGTCCACAACCTCATGTGTAATATAAACACATTGATAAGAATCCACTTTGACCACCATTGATAAGATGGTTGCTGCCAACACCATTGTGTATCAAAAGATTTCAGAATAGAAAAATATGGGCCATTTTAGCTCAAGCCGCAGCAAGATGAAGCTCCACCACGGTGGTGTAGACGTGAGTAAAATCTAAAACTCTAGACTTTGTCACTTTGACTCTGTGTACTTGTATATTTGCATGTGGTGCTTATTATTTTGTTCCATCACAGAAAGAGTTTGTAGTATTTATGTTTTTTGTACTAAATAAAGTACTAATTAAGGAGATGACAAGTGAAAATATAATTAATTTTTCATGTTAGTCCCAAGGTGAGAAGAGAAGTAATGTCACTCCTGATTATTTTTTGATCATTTTGGTTAAGGTACAGTGTGGTAATATTTGTTCTAAGCCATTCCTATTAATACACAGTTGGTTTTGTCTAAAAGTCTTTAAAATTTAGTAAAATTTCACAGTGAAAAATATAATTTTGAATTTTGAGCAATCTTGAGCAAGATAATAAAGAACAGAAAAAGTATGTGATCATGTATTCTAATCTAGATTTGAAAAACTTATGGACACCATATTGCATTGACTTGTTTTTTAAGGGAGACGTGTGTTGCACGTGCACACTAACTAGTGAGTAACTATTTGTGTAACCTTAACTACAGAGTGTGAAAATTTTCCTACTACTACCTCCGTCTCGGTGAATAAGTCATTCGCGTAGTTCTAGGTTGACGATTTAACTATCTAAATATGTATTATATGTGACAAAAGATATGTATTAAGAAACTACATCATTGTAGAAATCTAGTGATATACTTTTCATGACATATAACACATATTTAATTCCTCAAATTGATGATCTAGAACCACGTGAGTGACTTATTCACCTAGACGGAGGTAGTACCTAGCTGTGCATGGGGTACTTAATCACGCCTCCAATTGTGGCTTAGCCCTCCCACATAGAAGCTAGTTTAATATTATTTTAGCCTGTTGTTGTAGACTCCGGTAATTAAGCTGAGAGCTGACCCCTGCAACATCGATCATACATGCCCACTTGATATGCATATCAAACTTTTCTACGAGTGACCGATTCATGTACATGTTCACCGACCGTAAACATGTAAAGCACTTATTTTTAGTCCACTTTAGCCAATCACTAGTCAAGTTAATTGATTTTCTTAGAGAAAATGGACCAATACTATTGTGATTTTCTCCCTACCGGTTTATAGGGCTCAATTTCAAAACTCACCAACCAAGGTAGATAGTGAGTGGTGTAATATTTTTTGTAGTTTGCAAAAATACTCAATTGATGCACTCGTTTCCTCAAAAAATTGTCATTACCAATGCATTAATTGTAATGCATGCATGCGTGGCCAATAAATGACAAGGGCCTTTATATGCATTAGTGATTTTTCTTTGAGGAGAGAGGGTTTGTGGTAACTTAGGTAGTTACTGTAACATCACATATTTCAAGGCATAATGAGTCTATAGCCTAATAAATGAACTCTTTCATGATACCACTCATATGTTACTATTCACTATGGAGGTAGTAACATAGACTAGTAACATCGCTACTCTATGTTACTCCCCACTGTGAGCAGTCTTAATCCTCCCATTCAGTGATTTAATGCACCTTTAAATACTTGATGGGAAGCAAAGAGACTTATAAAACGGCAAAAACATAAATCTTGAAATAAGCCCTGAAGGGAGGTAGTATGAGAAAGTGGTGATGACTTTTATTACTGTCAAATGATGGCTTTTATTACTGTCAAATGAAAAGGTGGAACGCAGGATGCCTTCCCCACTATATGATTGTACAACTATTCCTTCTCCTCCCAAAGTCCCAACTCCCATGCATCATTATTTTCCTCCCTCGTTCATATGTAGCATCCCTAGGCATGGTATGCATCGGCAAATCTATAAGATGTGTGTGTTCTACAGCATGTCTCACTAGGATAGTTATATCATGAGGTCTAGACATGACTGTTTCTCTTAGGACGTGATTCTTTAGTTGCTATAGTATACTGTGTAGTTTCTTGAAGGTACAAAGTTAACTCGAGTTAACTTTTTTTTTCTTTCTATCTATTCATCGAGTTAACCTTTTCAACTAGCTCCACTGCCAAAAAATACAGAATTAGGCCGCGACACGACATATCTTGGAAGAACTCGGTCTTTTAAGTTTGAAACATACAATGCCTCTTTGGGCATTGTTTTGGTTGGCAATTTTGAACATGTATTAAAGACCTATCTATCTATGTTTGCATACTCAAAGCACAATCCAATAAAAAATAGAGATACTAAAATATCCCCTATGTCCCAAAAACTTGTCCTTGAAATAGGCTCAAATGAATGTATCTAGATACATGCATCCATTCGAGATTTGAGCGCTTTTTAGGATGGAGTAGAAATTATCGCATCGCATCGCGTGATCCATCCATTAATATAGCTGGTGGAATCTTTACGAATGGGATCGCATCGCATGATCCACCCATAAAATAAAAATCTGAACGACTGAAGCATGCATGTGAGACTAGGAGCAGCAACACATACGGACAGGACGTGGTCGGGTGGCAGAGCTGCACATATTATCTAACCTAATCGTACTTATCTGTCATGCATCTTGTTTGCAAGTTATATAAATAAATAAATAAATAGACATAAATCCTCCCGAGATGCCCCCCGTTTCGCATGGACCACGGCCTTCCTCGAAAATTCACGCAAAAATGTCTACAAATTTTGTTCGAATTCGAGGGACAAAAAAAGGGGAGATTTCAAACTGGCGGAGATGGGCCTCCTATTGACGTCAAAAGGCCAACCTTCACTGCAAATTTGACTCCCAGTTTACTGTGATCCACGGGCTCCCCCAATTTCTTCCGGATTCGTTGCGCTGCTGTCGGCTTCAGAGTGACTAGTCGAGATTAGTGGAGGCCAACCTAGGCCGTCGCCCCCAGCCCATGGGATTTCTTCATACTATTCCTCAGTAGATTATTCAGATAGGGGCCTCTTATATGCTGCTCGCTGCGGCAAGCAGTCGGCATTTCGCACAGAAGCAGCTCGCCTGGGCCGGCCCATGTTGCGGGTGCGCCACGCTCGTGAGGTTAAAATCGCGAAAAGGAAAAATGAGTACCATTGGAATCGAACCCGCGTCTTCCTATTTTATGCTTGCGATGAGCTACTCGCAACAACTAGCTAGTTCTTATGCTGAATTGGCCGCACGAACCTAAAGAAACTAACAGTAGCGACAAAACTTAACATATAAATTCGCAAAATTACGATGAATCAGTCAACGCAAACAGCTAGCCACTATAGTTTCTAAGATTTCTTGTCAAAAAAGGTAGCCCGGCTCATATGAACTATAAGCAATGACAAAGACCTTATTTAATAAATAAATCAAACATGACTTCCTTTTTGGAAAAAGTAAATATTTTATGAAACGCAACCATTTTATAATTTGTGAACAAAAATTTACAAACTAGAACATTGTATGAAAACACGAACTTTTTTGGGGAATAAAAAAGGAACAAAATTGAAACTAGTGTATTAATCCTAAGTGGCAAGAGATTATTCGCAAGAGAATCGCATGCATGGATAACTTTCCTCGGTCAGTTCAGATTCACATATTACACATGGATACCCATCGATAACTAACTATGCACAAATGCATTCCACTGATCTAAGCAAACTACTAAGGATCGCGATGCTGCCGCCGACTGGATTTGTACAACGATGAGTCATTCATCATTCATGCTACAAGAAGGCAAAGTTGTTATCACGTTAGTGACTGTATATACCTCCGCCAGGCTGGACCCTCGAACAGGAAAACACGTCAAAATACTGCCCTTGGTTGCAAACTTGTAATGGTACGTAAGAGAAGGCTATAGACCATGAAGGATGATCGATCAGATAAAAACAAATTCAAATTCTTCTTCGATTAGTGCTTCGGTACCCCCCCCCCCCTCCCCAACAAAACGTAGAAGGGCAGAAGGGTCATACGGAAAAAACGTATACCCACCTGCAGGAGGACTCGATCGATCACACCTGCCGCCCGAGTAGAGGGACTCGATCGATCTGGCCTGCCACCCGAGTAGAGGAAAAAAATACTTGCACGAGGACTCGATCGATCTGGCCTGCCGCACGGCGATCACGCGGCGGCTGATCTGGATCGTCGCGGGTGGGCTGAGGAGTGGAAGACCGCCGTCGCCAGTGGCCGGCCCGGTGTTGGACGTCGCCGTTCTCCGCATTGACGGCCGCCTCTAACCATCCCGATCTCCCATGCCAGCGATTCCAACCCCGTCGTCTCCCACGTCGCGGTCGGCGGTTAGGGAAGTGGCCGGCCACGTCTTGGACAGTTGGACGTCGCCGTCTTCCGCAACGACGCCGCGTCCGTCGCCTGTAACCGTCCGGACGTCTCACGGCGCGTACAACACTCGTCCAAGACGCCGACGTTGACCTAACTCGTCTGCCGCCGCGGATCCGTCAGGTACTCACTGTCCACTTCCGGTTCAGTCCCCACTAGGAATTCATGTGGTCTTCACCTGTGTTCAGATGTACAACGGTGGTGCTGTACTTGCCATTCATCACTAGATGGATGTTGTGTTCAGTTACACTGCACGCTCGCCATTCAGGTGGTGGTTCTAGAGTGGTCTTAATTGTGTTTGGTACCAAGAAAACAAATAAATTCTAGTTCTACATAAATCCTAGTGCTCTCTCTGCTTCAGTTTTGTTTCTTGCACTGGCCAAAGATTGGATCTCTACTAAGTGTTGTGTCCTCCATCGATTGTTGAAAGATGCGAGAGATGGGTTGCCAGCGCAGCGCAAGAGTGATCTTTTTGGTTGGGGTTGGTCTGGGCCTGAGGAGAGAGAACAGTACAGTCAAGTGAGCATAAAATCAGCAGAAGCTGCTCATGTTGCAGCAAATGATCCCTTCTTGTTTGATGAATTGATGAAGTGCCTAGACGGTATAATAGCAAGGAAGAAGATCGCGGAAGAGGAACTCATAGGACGCAGAAGGTGTGCTCTACTTGCAAAGCAGGCAATTCAAGCGGAAGAAGGTGCAGCAGGTATACGTGATGCTGAGAAAGTTTCAACGAAGGGTGCACCTAAGAAAGGCCGGTCAAAGGGTGGCCGTGACGTTACGAAAAATGGTAGACCTAAAGATTTTAGAGAGAAGAAAAGTTGGTTTGGTGTCTGATTTCGTTCCAACCTTGCATGGTGGCCTACGCTGGCCGTGCCCACATGTGTGCACAGTTTGGTGCACTTGCATGTATGCTATGCCGTGCACCATGTGATACCAGCACGGTTTCGGTTTACCGGAGGGGGTTCCAAGTACGTTTCTCTTTCGACTCCGCCAACAAGCCCCAAACTTTTTCCACACGCTGGCATCATCATCGGCATCACGCACGCCAATTTGCATATTTTTCCAACGGTCGATGCATTTTCCACAATTTTCCCGGTGAAAAAGACCTGAAACAGTGGTAGGAGGTGACACAACGTTCATTTGGTGTCTGATTTCGTTCCAACCTTGCATGGTGGCCTACGTTGCCCGTGCCCACATGTGTGCATAGTTTGGTGCACTTGCATGCATGCGATCACGTACACCATGTGCAACCGGCATGGTTTCGGTCTACCGGAGGGGGTTCCGAAGTACTTTTCTTTTTCAACTCTGCCAACTGGCCCCTAACTTTTTCCACACGCTGGCATCACCGTCGGCATCACGCACGACTATTTCCATATTTTTCTGATGGTCGATGCATTTTCTGCGAATTTCCCGGTGAAAAAGACCTAAAACAGTGGCCGGACGTGGCACAACGTTAGTTTGGTGTCCGATTTCGTTAAAACCTTGTGTGGTGGCCTACGTTGCCCATGCCCACATGTGTGCATAGTTTGGTGCACTTGCATGCATGCGATCACGTACACCATGTGCAACCAACACGGTTTCGATCTACTGGATGGGGTTTCGAAGTACTTTCCTTTTTCAACTCCTCCAACTGGCCCCTAACTTTTTCCATACGCTGGCATCACCGTCGGCATCACGCACAACAATTTGCATATTTTTCCAACGGTCGATGCATTTTCTACGAATTTCCCGGTGAAAAAGACCTCAAATAGTGGCCGGACGTGACGCAACGTTAGTTTGGTGTCCGATTTGGTTCAAACATTGCGTGGTCACGTACGTTGCCCGTGCCCACATGTCTGCATAGTTTAGTGCAGTTGCATGCATGCGATCACGTAGACCATGTGCAACCAGCACCATTTTGGTCTACCGGAGGGGGTTTCGAAGTATTTTTCTTTTTCAACTCCGCCAACTGGCCCCAAAAATTTCCACACGCTGCCAACACCGTCGGCATCACGCACGCCAATTTGCATATTATTTCGATGGTCCATGCATTTTCTACGAATTTCCTGATGAAAAAGCCCCGAAACAATGGCCGGACGTGACGCGGCGTTGGTTTGGTGTCCGATTTCGTTCCAACCTTGCGTGGTGGCCTACGTTGGTCGTGCTCACATGTGTGCACAATTTGGTGCGCTTGCATGTATGCCATCACATGCACCATGTGATACAAGCACGGTTTCGGTCTACCGGAGGGGGTTCCAAGTACGTTTTTCTTTCGACTCCGCCAACCGGCCCTAAACTTTTTCGACACGCTGGCATCACCATCGGCATCACGCACGCCAATTTGCATATTTTTCCGACGGTCGATACATTTTCCATAATTTTCCCGATGAAAAAGACCTAAAACAGTGGCCGGACGTGACGCAACGTTCGTTTGGTGTCTGATTTCGTTCCAACCTTGCGTGGTGGCCTACGTTTCCCGTGCCCACATGTCTGCACAGTCTGGTGCAATTGCATGCATGCGATCACGTAGACCATGTGCAACTAGCACCGTTTCGGTCTTCCGAAGGGGGGTTCCGAAGGAGTATTTTTTTTCACCACTGCCAAATGGCCAGAAACTTTTTCCACACGTTCTCATCAACATCGACAGCACGCACGCCAATTTGCATCCTTTTCCGGCACTCGATGGATTTCCTGGGATTTTCCCGGAGAAAAAAACACTAAAACATTGGCTGCACGTGACGCAACGTTTTTTTCATCGATCAAATGCATATAAAACTTTCCATTTCGGCAATGAAGATCTATTTGTACAAAACAAATATTTCAGTTATATTTGGTTGTATGAAACATGTATATATAGAAACAGATGGGCCGGCCCGTTAGTAGCGAAGGAAAGGGAGGGGGCTGTGCCCCCGTTCGTGAAAACGCCTGTATCGGGCGCAGAAGGCGCCAAATAGGATTTGGCCTTTGTTTCTGTATGAATGTATTCGTCTACGTATAAGACGCAGGTGGGGCGGGCGGCGGGTGGCCTCTTTTTTCAATAAATAGATGATACCCCGTGCGTTGCTGCGGGAATTGGTTGCAAAATATTTCAGTTATATTTGGTTGTATGAAACATGTATATTTAGATTTATAATATGAACCGAAAGTTAAATAAAAACAGATATTCCTAATCATTTGATTATTGTACAGTTGTAGAATCATTATTGAATATAATTTTTATAAAACGACGATTTTTCCCAATGAATGCTAGTTGAAATGGATGTTTTCCCATACATGGTTGCATATGGAGTTGGTATATTCTCATGTTAAAAGAAATATAGGTAACGGTGATCAACTATTTGAATGAGACACGTGCGTTGTTAAGGAGAATTTTTAGTGCATACCATGATAGTTTCGATAAAATAGATGTGATGTGGTAGATCATACACACTCAAAAAGGTGTGTAAGGCGAGAATAGATATGTATATAGGACTGGATAAAATGACCTATCATCAATGAGATATTTACAATAGGACTATATATATTGTAGAAATCACGTAATGCAGTGACAATTGAAAACTTACAAAACATATATAATTTATTGAGTGCTGTGTCGCAATCATGCTTAATTCAATGGGATTTCTCATACTTAAAAATTAGATTTTCCTCATGTGCTAAACTATTAACGTAATGGTCTAGTAACCCCCGCAGCCGAGGACTGTATATGATTGAAACCATAACATCCGAGGCACAATATGGCGATATCGCTAGCTATTCGCTTTACCAGCAAAGAACCATTATTGGTAGTAAAAATGATTTACATACTCACTCATATTAAATTAGTTGGCATACATTCTAGTCGAGATGACCATTTCACCTGCACATCTGATTCCTACCATGCTAGCTTTACAGCTTGAACATCACAGCAGAATTGGATGCAGGTATACCTAATGGACTTACCTGGAACGTGAGGCTCAGACCAATGAGCTCCTCCCGCAGCAGAATACCACAATAATAGTATTACCTTAATTTACATTATTCTCAATAATTTGGCTGAAAAATGGATCATGCTCATAGAGATTATTTTAGGTGAGACTGTGAGAGATCATTTACCTACCTCGTGATTTGTAACGAATTCAACATGCCTTTGATTTATGTACTGTGATAGGTTGGGAGACTTACAATGACACAGCCGTACCATTACCATAGAGATCCTTTGTAGGCGCCAATGCTCGATAGGGCAGCTACCAGCGGTGGCTGATTTGACAGAACGGTAGGCGGTGACAGCCCCCCAATTCTGGCTGTCGTTCTCGTTGTAGATCGCCCAAGTCTGCAACAAAAACTTGTCCCCGGAGGTGCGATGTCTTTGGCCCGTCCTTGCAGCTGCGCTCGACGGCGGCCTCCCTCGTGGTGGTCGAGGACGCCACGGTCACCGTCTTGCGCCTGGATAGCCGCGCGAGCACGGCAGGCTCAATCTTCACATCTACCAGATCGACCAGGCCTACTGGCCACGACCAAGCGCACCTGCTGGAGCTTAGGCAGTAAGTCAATGGTGCCCTGCTTGCGAGGATGTCCTTCAACCGCGCATGTGCCTCAACCTGGTATTGCACACCGCCGGATCATGCTCAACAACCTTCAATGTCAGGCATCGGTGTTGGTCACGCAAATACAATCAGAAAAGTAAGATCGCTCTGCAGGACGAAGAGAAACTATAATCCTACCTATTATATACTATTATGCCAGAAGACGAAGAGAAAGGTGTAGTGGCGAAGTTGAAGATGAAAGGAATTTGCAATCGACCGAAAGAAAACTCTAGATCTGCCTGGTAGATAAAAAAAGCTTTTGTGGAGTTATATGAAGAAAAGAAAACGGCAGGTCGCTTCGATGCCTACTCCACGATTTGTTAGTTTCTTATTTGGATGACATGGCAGATTTGTTAATTAAAAAATGCCCTTTTTATGAGGGCGCACATGCATGGGTGTTACTATTGGAGGGGACCATGCATGGCTGTTACGGTTGGAAAAGTGCAAGAGAATCGCTGATGTGGCATGTGTGATGATGTGGATGGGTTGCATGTTGAGATAAATCAAGTAGTGGGGATGAATCTCTTAGGTATATAGGATATGGCCATCATGCCCCTGATTACGAATGGGTATCGAGCAATCTCGGTCCTTCTTGTGTTTAGGGGGGGGGGGGGGGGGGGGGGGGTGTACCGAAGCAAAAGTGTTCTTCTTCACATACCTGGTGCTTGTGCCTCCCCGACCAAGTCCCTCTCCCACCCTCATTGCTCGCCGGTTGTATCCCTGACAGGTCTTTGAGTGAACCTTGTGTGGCAAATAACAACTGTCTAGGAGTTCCCAGTGCCTTCCATGCCTAGCTAGATAGGCCAAAGGAGCAATACTTAGAGGAGAATATGTGGTCTTTTCATCATAGATGATAAATCAAACGTCCTTCTAAAGATATTCGTCAATAGATGCAGACAAGTAAATTAGAATATATTGATTATTCTTCCTCTAGGCCTTTGTGTTTTATAGACTTCAGAGAAGTTGAGATGCATACCTTTCGTAGGTACATTTTTTTAGGGGTAGGAGTGAGGAACGTAGTGAAGCCGAGGAACATTTCGTAGGTACATTTTTTTAGGGGTACATTTCGTAGGTACATAGGAGGTGGAAATAGTAATGATGTGGTAGTTGTGTCTATGATCACAAAATCATATAATTTATGAGAACATGGTGATATAGGTTGAGTTCCTCGTCGGAAGTGGTGGCTTTCACTACGATAAAAATGAGAAGGTCGAATGCAAAATTCCCTTCCCCATTATATGCGCATACAACTACTGTTCTCCTCCCAAAGTCCCAGTCCTTGTAAGGAGGTGTTCGGCATTGTGGTGTATTGTGATAATATAGCTTATCCAAAAAATAATCATAGTTTGGTGTTTCCTTAAACTACTTGTCTCTAATTTCATAGACATTTCTTGCACATCGGATTATCAAATAAGCGCAACATTGAACAGTTTTGAGAAATACATTACTGATGAACCATGCATCCATCCATGTGTGTCGCCACTGAAGCTAATGAAGAGCAATACACCGCAGTCGGTCGATGTGTCATCATTTGCGTACTTTTCCACGTAGTCATGCTGAACATGGCGGTTGATTGATCTGCCATCATGTATGTGTGAGTGAACCTTCTGAGGCAAGTAACAGTTGTCTACAGGTTCCCTATGCCTTCCATGCCTAACTAGATAAGCTAAATGAGGAATACCTAGACGAGAATACATGGTCTTTTTTCTAGATGATAAATTGAATGGTATGTTTCCAGGATCTTTGTCAAATGATGCACCCAGCTAAACTAATATGTTGATTTTTGTTCTACTAGACCATTGCGCTTTATAGAATTCAGAAAAGGGAGATGCGTAACCAACATAGTGGGCCAACAAAAATGAATGATAGTAGGAAATATATGTGGAGCAGTGACAGTGCTACTAAATCCAAGGAACGTTGAGTAGGTACACGGAAGCTGAAAATATTAATGGTGTGGTAGCTCCACAAAAATTATATTTTTTAATGGGAAAATAGTGATAGCAGCCATGGTGGTTGCTATTCTCTCATCTGAAATGATGGTTTTCATTACGGTCAAATGAAAAGGTGGAATGCACAATGCCTTCCCCACTATATGTGTGTACAACTATTCCTTCTCCCAAAGTCCCAACTCCCATGCATCATTATCCCCCCCCCCCCCTCTCACTATGATAACTATATCATTAGGTCTAGATACGCCTATCTCTCTTACGATGTGATTCTATGGTTGCTATAGTACACTATGTAGTCTCTTGAAGGTTAACTCTAAACTTATTCCATCAAAATTGATACGGCTTTGATACACTTGTCTAACTAGCACTAGTAGAAAACGGAGTTTTAAAACCGGTTCGTAAGGGCCTTTAGTGCCGGTTCCATAACCGGCACTAAAGGGTGGGCACTAAAGCCCCCCCTCCCTTTTAGTACCGGTTCGGCATGAACCGGCGCTAAAGTGCCATCACGTGGCGTGAGCTCGCGCCCTGGTATGGGGGACCTTTAGTACCGGTTGGTGTTACCAACCGGTACTAAAGGTTTTTTTTTGAATTTTTTTTTTGATTTTGATTTTTTCTAAATTATTTAATGATTTAGTCTCTAATCACCTCTCTTAACTGCTCAAGTGTGGATCACTCATTCCAAATCGCCTAACTTCCCGGCCGGTCACCCATCCTCTCACTCCCCCAGCCTGAGCACGCTTAACTTCGGAGTTCTATTCCCCCTACATTCCAAGTCTGCACTTGTTGTTTTCCTGACAAATGTAAGTTGTCAATCCTATTAACCCTCAGCAGTTTAGCTTGAGCATTAGATCACACGTTTCACCGTTTGAGTTTGAAACTATTATTCTGAAAAACAGTAATTATTTAGTAACACTAATATTTCTTAAATAAGTTTGACCATAGTTTGACCACACTTTGACCATAGTTTGACCAGATTTGACCAAAATTCAAAAAATTGAAATAATTATTTAGTAACACTAATATTCTTGAATAATTATGTAGTAACATTAATACTTCTTGAATAAGTAGTTTGACCAGATTTAACCAATTTTTTTTAAAAAAACTGAAATTTGACCATATCTTTTTTTTCCTTTTGGAATTTGAGGATTCTAAAAAATTGCAAACAGGCTGTAGGCGGTCTCCATCGGATGCGGATTTTCGTGCTGAATTTTTTGATATATTATACGTTTTTTTCCGACATCGTATTATAGCCGTTTTACATTTTCCCTACACTTTTTGCAAAACATGTCCAAATTTAAGTTTTCAAATTTTCATAACTAGTAGGTGTAGTAATATAACTACCTCTCGGAGGATTTTATTTTCTGAAGTTTTTATCATTTTCTTTTGATTGTTTCAAAACTGAAATGGTGATACACGGACCGGGGGGGGGGGGGGGGGGGGGGGGGGGGGGGGGGGGGGGTAGAGTTTGAAAATAGCCCTATAGTCCCGGTTTGTGTCTCCAACCGGGACTATAGGTTAGACCCCTTTAGTTCCGGTTCATGGCATGAACCGGTTCTAAAGGTTAGCCCTTTAGTACCGGTTTGTGCCACGAACCGGTACTAAAGGTGATCATGGGGCCCCGGCCTGACGCCAGCCTGCCACCACCCCTTTAGCACCGGTTCGTGGCACGAACCGGTACTAAAGGTTCAACACGAATCGGCATTAATGCATAGTCGTTCGAACCGGCACTAATGTGTCTCACATTAGGTCCTTTTTCTACTAGTGTAGCTACTATCAGAATTGATAGTGTTGTGAGGTGATGACTGCCTCGGATTATGCCTCATATACTAGTCATTGCATTTCTTTCTATCTGTTCATCGGGAGGTAAGTCTTTCAACTAGCTCCATTGCCGAAAATACACAATTAGGTTGCCGCGCGACATATCTTGCAAGAACTCAGTTCTTTAAGTTTGGAACATACAATGGTGCTTGGCCACTGTTTTGGTTGACAATTTTGTACATCTATTAAAGACGTATCTACCTATTATTGCATTCTAGATATGGTCTAAAACAGGCTACTCGTGTGAGGTATTCATGACTTAGCTCCACACTGGATAAACTTTATTTTGTTCCCACCAAGGTGAATATGGCTAAACTTTGTTTTGTTCCCACTCCCACCAAGGCGGATATGTCTGTACGTGTGTCCCAACACTAGAATCACCATGTTCATGATGATCTACGTGATATGTGGATGCCATATGTTCAGACATTTTTCGCAGAGAAAGAATATTATATATTTTTGATTGGATTTTTATATGCATGGTCCATACATGCATACCACTAGATACATATAGGACTATGATATTTGGCACACGTGTGCCACATAGCTAAAACTACCACACACCTTCTTTTTCCTCTTTAATTACATGCATAATTGCATTAGAATGAATCATCTTTCTTTCATGGGCATTCATTACTTTAATTACATGCATGCACCAGAAGACAAAAAAGTTGATCTCATCCTAGATTATCCTTATTTCGAAAATTCAAAATGTTTTGTAGCTCAAACCGTCAGTCCGATGCAAAAACCGTTTTGACATAAAAGACTCGTCACGGCGAGATCTTCAAAACTAGATCCCATGTTGGTATGTTCCAACGGATTTTTTTCCAGATCAAAAGTTACCACGCCTCGGCTACATAAGTTATCACACATGTAGTATGCAACTTACCATGGTATTTTCACATAAATTACCGGAGGCATAAACATTGTTCTCACACCTTCTCTACATGCATATGTATGTATGCACTAGAGCACAAAAAAGTCGATGTCCTCTTAGATTCTTCTTATTCTCAAAATTCAAAATGTTTTGTACCTCAAACCATCGATCTGATGCAAAACCGTTTTCACATAAAAGATTCGTCGCCACGAGATCTTCGGAACTATATCCCATGTTGGTACGTATATTCCAACGACTTCTTTTTCTGGGTCAAAAGTTAATATGCCTCGGCTACATAAGTTACCACCCCTGTAGTATGCTATTCACCGTGGTATTTATACATAAGTTAACGGGGTTATATTTTTCAGCAATTTTCCCCCCTTGGTCAAAAGTTACAATGGTGTTTGTACTTAAGTTATCAGGTATGTAATTCGTGCATTACCGTGCTATTATTACATAAGTTATCAGGGGGAGGGGGGTATGTTTTCAACAACTTTTTCTCTCCTTGGTCAAAGTTACCGCGGTATTTGTACGTAAGTTATCAGGTACACGGTTCTTTAATTACCGTGCTATTTTCACATAAGTTATCGGGGGATGTTTTTAACAATCCCACCGCCCTTTGGTCAAAGTTACCGTGATGTTTGTAAGTAACTTATCGGGCATGTGGTTCATATATTACCGTGCTATTTTTACTTAAGTTATCAATGACGTTTTTCAATAATTTCCCCTCCTTGGTTAAAGTTACCGTGGTGTTTGTAAGTAGGTTATCGGATAGGTGGTTCGTATATTACCATGGTATTTTCATATAAGTTACCGGGTATGTTTTTCAACAACGTTTTTCTTTCTTTGGTAAAAGTTACTGCGTTGTTTGTATGTAATTTATCGGGTATGTTTTTCATATATTACCATATTATTTTCACGTAATTTATCAGGGTATGTTTTCAAGAACATTTTCCTAGGGTCCAAAATTACCGTGATATTTGTATGTGAGTTATCAGCTCTTTTGTGTGTATATTATCATGATATTTACACATCAATTACCGGGGTATATTTTCCAACATTTTTTCCCTGGGTCAAAGTTATCGCGATGTTTGTATCTAAGTGTGTGTTTGGTTTGGGAAAGAACAGATAAAATATACAATGGATTTGGTTCTTCACCTCTTGCGAGACTATTTTCAACAACCATGATTTATCATCAACATATAACCCCCTATTTATGAGAAAAATTTCAACCAAAGAGAAGCTGAGTACTCTATTCACCTTAAGAGAGAACAAAATTGATGCTAGATCTGCTGCTGCTGCTTCAAAATTGATGCTAGCATCATTCTATTTTCATCAACATGAGGCTCTTTCCTTCAAGCTACTACTGGCACTTGTAAAAAGCATCATCATCATTCGAAGTAGACGCATGAGCCGGAGCTGAATGGACCAAACAACTGCTGATCTTGGTCCATGTCCGCGACACAGAGACGTGCACTCTTGTAGTTGAATGGATCAATCAAACAACAAGTATGAGAAACTGCTGCTTGCTGAATGGATCTTGGTCCATAGCCGCAACAACTCATCACGTGTGGACGCGGCAGCACCAGCAGCAACAACGTCGGCCGCCGTCGTTGGCCTCTCCGGCTACTGGGTGAGCACCGGACGCCGCTGCCCATCGTCTTCCCGGTTGTGAGCCCCGCACCCGCTACAGCAGCTCGTTAGGCTATCTACCACCGCTTGTCGCGAGTGGCCACAGCAGCAGCACCCGTGCCGGCAGTCGTCGCCCGCCCGCCTTTCCAACCGTGAAACGCGCACTCGCCGCCTCGCTTCTAGCCCTGCTTCAAGGGAGAGCACCGCTGCTCGCCCCACCATGGCCCTCCTCTGCCTTCCCATCACGACCGCCTGAGAAGGAAGTACGCTGAGATGGGGAAGCACGTGAGCGCGGTGGCCGGGACTCGCGTTGACGGCGGTGGCAGCGCTCGGCGGAGTGGATCAACACGGACGACCTCGACCCAGGAAGGGCTGGCAAGCATGTCGAGCTTGGGGGCACGGACTGGCGGCGTGGGCGGGGACCACGAGATTCTGCGCAGGGTAGCAACGCGATAGGTAGGTGGGGATCATGGGTGCCTGGGTGGGTGGGTTTGACGAAGGGATCGCTTTATGAGATCGTGTGGCAGTTTTGCAATCTGCCACACGGTTGCCACATACATATGTCCATACATACAAATCAATATTCACATATTTTACCGATATCAGTGTGCACTTGAGTTGTCTCTCAAACAATAGTTTGGTTACTTGCACAATACACGCGAGGTCTTGGCATCCTTTAAAAACACACATACACATAAGGGCAGACACGGTCGGGGTGGCAGCCAGCGCTGAGTTCCTTGCCATGCATCTTGTTGGCAAGTTATGTAAATAAATCCTCCCGAGGCACCCTACATGAATCACAGTATTTCTATGAAATTATCCAAAATTTTCTGCAAATTTTTGTTCGAATTTGAGGGACGCATTATATATACAAAAAAAAGACCTGCGTTTCAAACAGAGCTGACGGAAATGGGCCTCCTTTGAATTCAAAGGCCCACCTTCACTGGAAATTTGACTCCCAGTTTACTGTGGTCCACGGGCTCCCCCGATTTCCTCCGGATTCGTCGCGCTGCAGTTGGCTTCAGAGTGACTAGCTGAGATCCCCTTTCGCCGCGACGACGGGGATGGACGCGGCGGCCGCCGCCGGCGTGCTCGCGGCGCTGGCGCCCTCCTGGAGCGCGGCGGTGGTGCTGGCCTCCTACCTCGCGTACCTCGCCGCTGCGGGCGCCCTCCTCCCCGGCAAGCTCGTCGCCGGCGCCGTCCTCCCCGACTCCTCCCGCCTCCACTACCGTTGCAATGGTGCCCCTCATCTCTCCCTCTCTCTCTCTCTCTCTCTCTCTCTCTCTCTCTCTCTCTCTCTCTCTCTCTCTCTCTCTCTCTCTGACGCGCAAAGCGCTTCTCTTTCTTCCGCCGTCTGTCTGTCTGCTCAGCCGACTCTAACCGGCGCGCGCGCGCGTGTGCAGGTCTGCTCTCGCTCCTGCTGCTCCTGGGGCTCTCCGCGCTCGGCGTCTACACGGGCTGGATGACTCCCACGGTGAGATCCACAAAAGTCAACCGCATCCGGGAGAGTCACAAAAAGTTATGCTGAATTGATCGGGGTCGCGATTGTTATTTGCTTTGCAGGTCGTGGCTGACCGTGGGCTCGAGCTGCTGTCGACCACCTTCACTTTCAGTGTCATTGTAGGTGCCACTTCCTACCTCGACATCTTATTTATACAACTATGATGTAAATTTAGACTTGTTGGACACTCATGTCTGAACCCAACTGTCACAAGTTCAGTCATGGTAAAGCCAGATTTGGGTAATAACACTAGTATTGAACTTGAACACCTAATACTATTTGGTAACATCTGGTCACAGGTGGAACAAATCAAATAACATCCTCTCGATTAACTCATGTCATCATGTTCCATTTCAGGTCAGTTTCCTGCTCTATTATACTGGGTTAAGGTCCCGCCATCAAAGTTCTTCATTGAAACCACATGCTACTGGGAGCTTCATAGAAGATTGGTACTTTTGCGCAACTTTATTCACACAAACAGGACCTTTTATTTTCAGAACTCCACTCCTGTTTTCTTGTTTAATGATGTTAGATATCACCTTGTCTATTCCACTCCTGTTTTCCTGTTTAATGATGTTAGGTGCCACTTTGTCTAACAGGTGGTTCGGAGTGCAGCTTAATCCCCATTTCATGAGAGTTGACCTCAAGTACGTTGGCAGTGTCTTCCTTGTTTACTTACGTAATTGTGACACTTGCTGGGAAATTTGGGATGGCATATGATTGCTGTGAAAATTGAGTTATTGGTTTGCTAGTGTAGCTACTCCCATTTATTTGATACTGGTCTTGTTAACCCATTGATAAATTAACAGCAAGTTTTTATTTTCTTGAGATCTCCTGCCTTTAAAACTGACATGCTAGCTTCTATTTTTATATAGATACATAAATACAAATGAATATTTCTTATAGACTGAAGTACAATTGGAAATGAAGTTCGGCATGCTGCATAGCTATTTATTTATTTCTGCATAATTGTTTCCACAGGTCATATCATCCTATTTTGTGGTGGCAATTAGTGTGAATACAAGTTAATGTTGAATATTAACTATATATATTCAGTTTCAAAAACTTTCCCCGCATAACTTTATCACTAAAACAGTAAAAAAAGTATGAATCACAGTAAACTATGGACCTGATCATAAATGTTTTTTCTTCTGTTCATCATGGTTGCAGGTTCTTTTTCATAAGGGCTGGAATGATGGCATGGTTGTTTATCAACCTCTCTTTGCTTGCAAAGAGCTACCTAGCTGGTTCAGTTAACCGTGCAGTCATTCTTTACCAATTCTTTTGTGGGGTATTGAACACTGACAACTACTTATTCGATCATCAACTACTATATCATAAGCGAAAGTAATTATGTTTCTTCATGCAGTGGTATATTATAGATTACTTCATTCATGAAGAATTCATGACCTCCACGTAAGTACATGTTGTTTCTAGTAAATAGATGAAGTAATTGCAATATGCCAGTGTTGTTGCTTATAGACTGCATATGGGGCTTATGGTGGCAAGGATGAAGCTTCATACTTCATTGTTTTTTTTTTCCTTCCTGTGATTCGCTTGACCATTATTTCCAGATGGGACATTATTGCGGAAAGGTTGGGATTCATGCTGGTGTTTGGTGATCTAGTTTTCATTCCTTTTACCTTCACTATTCAGGTATTCCATTTATGGAAAAAGGGTATTATTTGAATTGCTAATATCTACTCATGCCGCTACTGAATATACTTTACTCAGTGCATTATTCCTAAATTTGTTCTCTCAGTTATATGACTATCAAATGTGCAGCTTCCTGTAATAGTATCCCTGTCTCTTGTGTTAAATTATGAAGGTTGTCAAATGAGCTGCTCACCAAGTTTTATGATGTGTTGTTGACCAGGGTTGGTGGCTTCTGAGAAACAAAGTGGAGCTGCCACTTTTGGCTTCCGTTGCTAACTGCATCATTTTCCTTATTGGGTACTCTTTTCCGTGTCCCTCACAAACTCTCCATTGGATTACCTATGCTGTACAATCTGCTTCTTGCATTGTAATATCTTTG
>NC_053022.1:566756333-566772152 GCF_003073215.2 Triticum urartu | reverse complement strand
AGGCACCTCCGAGGTGCCTTGGGGAGGAGGGACTCCTCCTAGCCGCACCCTTCCTTGGAGGAAGGGCCAAGGCTGCGCCTCCCCCCTCTCCCTTGCCCCTATATATATGTGGGGGGTGGGAGGGCAGCCATACCAATGTTCTGGTGCAGCCCTCCCCTTCTCCCAAGTCCTTCTCCTCTCCCGTGGTGCTTGGCGAAGCCCTGCAGGATTGCCACGCTCCTCCACCACCACCACGCCGTTGTGCTGCTGCTGGATGGAGTCTTCCTCAACCTCTCCCTCTCTCCTTGCTGGATCAAGGCGTGGGAGACGTCACCGGGCTGTACGTGTGTTGAACGCGGAGGTGCCGTCCGTTCGGCACTTGGTCATCGGTGATTTGGATCACGACGAGTACGACTTCATCAACCCCGTTCACTTGAACGCTTCCGCTTAGCGATCTACAAGGGTATGTAGATGCACCCTCCTTCCCCTCGTTGCTGGTCTCTCCATAGATAGATCTTGGTGACACGTAGGAAAATTTTGAATTTCTGCTACGTTCCCCAACAGTGGCATCATGAGCTAGGTCTATTGCGTAGATTCTATGCACGAGTAGAACACAAAGTAGTTGTGGGCGTTGATTTTGTTCAATATGCTTACCGTTACTAGTCCAATCTTGATTCGGCGACATTGTGGGATGAAGCGGCCCGGACAAACCTTACACGTACGCTTACGTGAGACCGGTTCCACCGACAAACATGCACTAGTTGCATAAGGTGGCTGGCGGGTGTCTGTCTCTCCCACTTTAGTCGGATCGGATTCGATGAAAAGGGTCCTTATGAAGGGTAAATAGCAATTGGCATATTACGTTGTGGTTTTGCGTAGGTAAGAAACGTTCTTGCTAGAAACCCATAGCAGCAACGTAAAACATGCAAACAACAATTAGAGGACGTCTAACTTGTTTTTGCAGGGTATGCTATGTGATGTGATATGGCCAAAGGATGTGATGGATGATATATGTGATGTATGAGATGATCATGTTCTTGTAATAGGAATCACGACTTGCATGTCGATGAGTATGACAACCGGCAGGAGCCATAGGAGTTGTCTTAATTTATTTATGACCTGCGTGTCAACATAAATGTCATGTAATTACTTTACTTTATTGCTAACCGTTAGCTGTAGTAGTAGAAGTAATAGTTGACGAGACAACTTCAAGAAGACACGATGATGGAGATCATGATGATGGAGATCATGGTGTCATGCCGGTGACAAGATGATCATGGAGCCCCAAGATGGAGATCAAAGGAGCTATATGATATTGGCCATATCATGTCACTATTATTTGATTGCATGTGATGTTTATCATGTTTATACATCTTATTTGCTTAGAACGACGGTAGTAAATAAGATGATCCCTCATTAAAATTTCAAGTAAGTGTTCCCCCTAACTGTGCACCGTTGCGACAGTTCGTTGTTTCGAAGCACCACGTGATGATCGGGTGTGATAGATTCTAACGTTCACATACAACGGGTGTAAGACATATTTACACACGCGAAACACTTAGGTTGACTTGACGAGCCTAGCATGTGTATAGACATGGCCTCGGAACACAGAAGACCGAAAGGTCGAGCATGAGTCGTATGGTAGATACGATCAACATGAAGATGTTCACCGATGTTGACTAGTCCGTCTCACGTGATGATCGGACACGGCCTAGTTGACTCGGATCATGTAATCACTTAGATGACTGGAGGAATGTCTATCTGAGTGGGAGTTCATAAGATGAACTTAATTATCCTGAACATAGTCAAAAGGTCTTCGCAAATTATGTCGTAGCTCGCGCTTCAGTTCTACTGTTTAGTTATGTTCCTAGAGTAAATTTAGTTGAAAGTTGATAGTAGCAATTATGCGGACTAGGTCCGTAAACTGAGGATTGTCCTCATTGCTTCATAGAAGGCTTATGTCCTTAATGCACCGCTCAGTGTGCTGAACCTCGAACGTTGTCTATGGATGTTGCGAACATCTGACATACACATTTTGATAACTACGTGATAGTTCAGTTAAATGGTTTAGAGTTGAGGCACCGAAGACGGTTTTGAAACGTCGCGAAACATATGAGATGTTTTGAGGGCTGAAATTGGGATTTCAGGCTCGTGCCCACGTCAAGAGGTATAAGACCTCCGACGATTTTCTTAGCCTGCAAACTAAGGGAGAAAAGCTCAATTGTTGAGCTTGTGCTCAGATTGTCTGAGTACAACAATCATTTGAATCGAGTGGGAGTTGATCTTCCAGATGAGATAGTGATGTTTCTCCAAAGTCATTGCCACCAAGCTGCTAGAGCTTCATGATGAACTATAACATATCAGGGATAGATATGATGATCCTTGAAATACTCACGATGTTTGACACCGCGAAAGTAGAAATCAAGAAGGAGCATCAATTGTTGATGGTTAGTGAAACCACTAGTTTCAAGAAGGGCAAGGGCGAGAAGGGATACTTCATGAAACGGCAAATCAGCTGCTGCTCTAGTGAAGAAACCCAAGGTTGAACCCAAACCCGAGACTAAGTGCTTCTGTAATAAGGGGAACAGCCACTGGAGCAGAATTACCCTAGATACTTGGTAGATGAGAAGGATGGCAAGGTCGATAGAAGTATATTGGATATACATTGTGTTGATGTGTACTTTACTAGTACTCCTGTAGCACCAGGGTATTAGATACCGGTTCGGTTGCTAAGTGTTAGTAACTCGAAATAAAAGCTACAGAATAAACGGAGACTAGCTAAAGGTGAGCTGACGATATGTGTTGGAAGTGTTTCCAATGTTGATATGATCAAATATCGTACGCTCCCTCTACCATCGAGATTGGTGTTTGCGTTGAGCATAGACATGATTGGATTATGTCTATCGCAATACGGTTATTCATTTGAGGAGAATAATGGTTACTCTGTTTATTTGAATAATACCTTCAATGGTCTTACACCTAAAATGAATGGTTTATTGAATCTCGATCGTAGTGATACACATGTTCATGCCAAAAGATATAAGATAGTAATGATAGTACCACCTACTTGTGGCACTGCCATGTAAGTCATATTGGTATAAAACGCATGAAGAAGCTCCATGTTGATGGATCTTTGGACTCACTCGTTTTTGAAAAGTTTGAGACATGCGAACCATGTCTATTGGTATATATGCATGAAGAAACTCCATGCAAATGGACCGTTTGGACTCACTTGATTTTGAATCACTTGAGACATGCAAATCATACCACATGGGCAAGATGACTGAAAGCCTCGTTTTCAGTAAAATGGAACTAGAAAGCAACTTGTTGGAAGTAATACATTTGGATGTGTGCAGTCCAATGAGTGCTGAGGCGTGTAGTGTACATCGTTATGTTCTTACTTCATAGATGATTTGAGTAGATGCTGAGAATATTTACTTGATGAATCACGAGTCTGAATTATTGAAAGGTTCAAGTAATTTCAGGGTGAAGTTGAAAGATCGTCGTGACAAGAGGATAAAATATCTATGATATGATCATAGAGATGAATATCTGAATTACGAGTTTGGCACAGAATTAAGACATTGTGGAAATTGTTTCACAACCGATACAGCCTGGAACACCATAGGGTGATGGCGTGTCCGAACATCATAACTGCACCCTATTGGATATGATGCATACCATGATGTCTCTTATCGAATTACCACAAAAGTTTATGGGTTAGGCATTAGAGACAACCACATTCACTTTAAATAGGGCACCACGTAATTCCGATGAGATGACACCGTATGAACTATGGTTTAGAGAAACCTAAAGCTGTCATTTCTTAAAAGTTTGGGGCTGCGACGCTTATGTGAAAAAGTTTCAGCCTGATAAGCTCGAACCCAAAGCGGATAAATGCATCTTCATAGGACACCCAAAACAGTTGGGTATACCTCCTGTCTCAGATTCGAAAGCAATAAGGGATTGTTTCTAGAAGCGGGTCCTTTCTCGAGGAAAGGTTTGTCTCGAGAATTGAGTGGGAGGATGGTGGAGACTTGATGAGGTTATTGAACCGTCACTACAACTGGTGTGTAGCAGGGCACAGGAAGTTGTTCCTATGGCACCTACACCAATTGAAGTAGAAGGTTATGATAGTGATCATGAAACTTCGGATCAAGTCACTACCGTACCTCATAGGATGACAAGGATACATACTACTTCAGAGTGGTACGTAATCCTGTCATGGAAGTCATGTTGCTAGACAACAATGAACCTACGAGCTATGGAGAAGCGATGGTGGGCCCGGATTCCGATAAATGGCTCGAGGCCATAAAATCCGAGAGAGGATCCATGTATGAAAACAAAGTGTAGACTTTGGAAGAACTACTTGATGGTCGTAAGGCTGTTAGGTACATATGGATTTTAAAAGGAAGACGGACAATGATGGTAAGTATCACCATTAAGAAAGCTCGACTTGTCGTTAAGATGTTTCCCGACAAGTTTAAGGAGTTGACTACGATGAGGCTTTCTCATTCGTAGCGATGCTAAGAGTCTGATGGAATTATATTAGCGATTACTGCATTATTTATGAAATCTTGCAGATAGGATGTCAAAACATTGTTTCCTCGACGATTTTCTTGAGGAAAGGTTGTATGTGATACAACCAGAAGGATTTGTCAATCCTGAAAGATGCTAATAAGTATGCAAAGCTCCAGCAATCCTTCTGAGGACTGGAGTAAGCATCTCAGAGTTGGAATGTATGCTTTGATGAGATGATCAAAGATTTTGGGTGTATACAAAGTTTATGAGAAACTTGTATTTCCAAAGAAGTGAGTGGGAGCACTATAGAATTTCTGATGAGTATATGTTGTTGACATATTATGGATCAGAAATGATGTAGAATTTCTGGAAAGCATATAGGGTTATTTGGAAAGTGTTTTCAATGGAAAGCCTGGATTAAGCTACTTGAACATTGAGCATCAAGATCTATAAGGATAGATCAAAACGCTTAATGGTACTTTCAAATGAGCACATACCTTGACATGATCTTGAAGGTGTTCAAGATGGATCAGTCAAAGAAGGAGTTCTTGCCTGAGTTGTAAGGTACGAAGTTAAGACTTAAAGCTCGACCACGGCAGAATAGAGAGAAAGGACGAAGGTCGTCCCCTATGCTTAAGACATAGGCTCTATAGTATGCTATGCTGTGTACCGCACCTGAAGTGTGCCTTGCCATGAGTCAGTCAAGGGGTACAAGAGTGATCCAAGAATGGATCACAGGACAGCGGTCAAAGTTATCCTTAGTAACTAGTGGACTAAGGAATTTTCTCGATTATGGAGGTGGTAAAAGAGTTCGTCGTAAAGGGTTACGCCGATGCAAACTTTGACACTAATCCAGATTATTCTGAGTAGTAAACTGGATTCGTATAGTAGAACAGTTATTTGAAATGGCTCCAAATATAGCGTAGTAGTTGTATCTACAAGATGACATAGAGATTTGCGAAGTACATACAGATCTGAATGTTGCAGACCCGTTGACTAAAACCTCTCTCACAAGCAACATGATCAAACCCAGAACTCATTGAGTGCTAATCACATAGTGATGTGAACTAGATTATTGACTCTAGTAAACTCTTTGGATGTTGGTTACATGGCGATGTGACCTGTGAGTGTTAATCACATGGCGATGTGAACTAGATTATTGACTCTAGTGCAAGTGGGAGACTGTTGGAAATATGCCCTAGAGGCAATAATAAATTGATTATTATTATATTTCCTTGTTCATGATAATCGTTTATTATCCATGCTAGAATTGTATTGACAGGAAACTCAGATACATGTGTGGATACATAGACAACACCATGTCCCTAGTAAGCCTCTAGTTGACTAGCTCGTTGATCAATAGATGGTTACGGTTTCCTGACCATGGACATTGGATGTCGTTGATAACGGGATCACATCATTAGGAGAATGATGTGATGGACAAGACCCAATCCTAAGCATAGCACTAGATCGTGTAGTTCGTATGCTAAAGCTTTTCTAATGTCAAGTATCATTTCCTTAGACCATGAGATTGTGCAACTCCCGGATACCGTAGGAATACTTTGGGTGTGCCAAACATCACAACGTAACTGGGTGGCTATAAAGGTACACTACAGGTATCTCCGAAAGTGTCTGTTGGGTTGGCACGAATCGAGACTGGGATTTGTCACTCCGTGTGACGGAGAGGTATCTCTGGGCCCACTCGGTAGGAACATCATCATAATGTGCACAATGTGATCAAGGAGTTGATCACGGGATGATGTGTTACGGAACGAGTAAAGAGACTTGCCGGTAACGAGATTGAACAAGGTATCGGGATACCGACGATCGAATCTCGGGCAAGTATCGTACCGATGGACAAAGGGAATTGTATACGGGATTGATTAAGTCCTTGACATCGTGGTTCATCCGATGAGTTCATCGTGGAGCATGTGGGAGCCAACATGGGTATCCAGATCCCGCTGTTGGTTATTGACCGGAGAACGTCTCGGTCATGTCTGCATGGTTCCCGAACCCGTAGGGTCTACACACTTAAGGTTCGATGACGCTAGGGTTATAAAGGAAGTTTGTATGTGGTTACCGAATGTTTTTCGGAGTCCCGGATGAGATCCCGGACGTCACGAGGAGTTCCAGAATGGTCCGGAGGTAAAGATTTATATATGGGAAGTCCTGTTTTGGTCACCGGACAAGTTTCGGGGTCACCGGTATTGTACCGGGACCACCGGAAGGGTCCCGGGGGTCCACCGGGTGGGGCCACCTGTCCCGGGGGGCCACATGGGCTGTAAGGGGGTGTGCCTTGGCCTATATGGGCAAATGGAAACAGCCCCAAGAGGCCCATGCGCCAAGGGATAAGGAAAGGAAGAGTCCTAAAGGGGGAAGGCACCTCCGAGGTGCCTTGGGGAGGAGGGACTCCTCCCTAGCCGCACCCTTCCTTGGAGGAAGGGCCAAGGCTGCGCCCACCTCTCCCTTGCCCCTATATATATGTGTGTGGGGGTGGGAGGGCAGCCATACCAATGTTCTGGTGCAGCCCTCCCCTTCTCCCAAGTCCTTCTCCTCTCCCGTGGTGCTTGGCGAAGCCCTGCAGGATTGCCACGCTCCTCCACCACCACCACGCCGTTGTGCTGCTGCTGGATGGAGTCTTCCTCAACCTCTCCCTCTCTCCTTGCTGGATCAAGGCGTGGGAGACGTCTCCGTTCCGTACGTGTGTTGAACGCGGAGGTGTCGTCCGTTCGGCGCTAGGATCATCGGTGATTTGAATCACGACGAGTACGACTCCATCAACCCCGTTCACTTGAACGCTTCCGCTTAGCGATCTACAAGGGTATGTAGATGCACTCTCCTTCCCTCGTTGCTAGTCTCTCCATAGATAGATCTTGGTGACACGTAGGAAAATTTTGAATTTCTGCTACGTTCTAACATAATACCCCATTGTCACCACAAGTATCCATATGCAAGACATATATCATGTGCTCTATTTCAGGTTCACTAGGAGCATACATAGTCCTATCATTTTTCTTTTTCTTTCTAGAAGGACTAGGTGCACTAGTTTAGCTCTTTGTGAATCTTGTTCAATTCTTTTTGGGTGTCCCTCAGGATAAAGTGGTTCTGAGTCATTTTACCTCCTCTAGTTGCAACTCTAACAGCAAAGTCATGTATATTATTATTCATTTCATCAAGTAATTCTCTTTGAGATTTAGCAACTTGTGCTAACTGAGTTTGAACCATAGAAGCATGCTTTCCAACACCTCTAACATCATTAGAGATTCTAAATAACAAGTTACTCAAGCGAGCAATCATATTAGAATTGTATTTCAATTGTTTCATAACATTTGCATTGAAGTGATCTTGTTTATTGAAGGAAATATGCCCTAGAGGCAATAATAAAGTTATTATTTATTTCCTTATATCATGATAAATGTTTATTATTCATGCTAGAATTGTATTAACCGGAAACATAATACATGTGTGAATACATAGACAAACAGAGTGTCACTAGTATGCCTCTACTTGACTAGCTCGTTGATCAAAGATGGTTAAGTTTCCTAACCATTGACATGGGTTGTCATTTGATTAACGGGATCACACCATTAGGAGAATGATGTGATTGACTTGGCACATTCCGTTAGCTAAGCACCCGATCGTTTAGTATGTTGTTATTGCCTTTCTTCATTGACTTATACATGTTCCTATGACTATGAGATTATGCAACTCCCGGTTACAGGAGGAACACTTTGTGTTGCTACAAACGTCACAACGTAAATGGGTGATTATAAAGGTGCTCTAGAGGTCGCTGAAAGGGTACTTGGTGGGTTGGCGTTATTTCGAGATAGGATTTGTCACTCCGATTGTCGGAGAGGTATCTCTGGGCCCTCTCGGTAATGCACATCACTAGCCTTGCAAGCATTGCAACTAATGAGTTAGTTGCGGGATGAATGTATTACGGAATGAGTAAAGAGACTTGCCGGTAACGAGATGAACTAGGTAATTGAGATACCGACGATTACGATCGAGAATCTCGGGCAAAGTTAACATACCGATGACAAAAGGGAACAAACATATTGTTGTTATGCGGTCTGACGATAAAGATCTTCGTAGAATATGTGGGAGCCATATGAACAATCCAGGTTCCGCTTATTGGGTTATTGACCGGAGATGTGTCTTGGTCCATGTCTACATAGTTCTCAACACCCGTACGGTCCGCACGCTTAATGTTTCGATGACTAGTTATATTATGATTTTATATGTTTTGATCGTACCAAAGGTTGTTTCAGAAGTCCGGATGTGATCACGGACATGACGAGGAGTCTCGAAATGGTCGAGACATGAAGATTGATATATTGGAAGCCTATGTTTGGATATCGGAAGGTGTTCCGGGTGAAATCGGGATTTTTTACCGGAAGTACGGGAGGTTACCGGAACCCCCCTGGACTTAATGGGCCTTAGTGGGCCTTGGAGGAAAGAGAGGAGGAGACGCCCAGGGCATGGGGCCGCGCCCCCTCCCCCTAGTCCATAATAGACAAGGAGAGGGGGGCAGCGCGCCCCTCCTCCTTTTTCTCCTCCCCCTCTTCCCCTCTCTCTCCTTAGTCCAAAGGAAAAGGGGAGTCTACTTCCCCAGTAGGAGTAGGACTCCTCCTGGCGCCCCTCTCTAGGCCGGCCGCACCCCCCTTGCTCCTTTATATACGGGGGCAGGGGGACACCCCAAAGACACACAAGTTGATCCACGTGATCTATTCCTTAGCCGTGTGCGGTGCCCCCTGCCACCATATACCTCGATAATACTGTAGCGGAGTTTAGGCGAAGCCCTGCTGCTGTAGTACATCAAGATCGTCACCACACCGTCGTGCTGACGGAACTCTTCCCCGACACTTTGCTGGATCGGAGTCCGGGGATCGTCATCGAGCTGAACGTGTGCTCGAACTCGGAGGTGCCGTAGTTTCGGTGCTTGATCGGTTGGATCGTGAAGACGTACGACTACTTCCTCTACGTTGTGTGATCGCTTCCGCAGTCGGTCTGCGTTGGGTACGTAGACAACACTCTCCCCCTCATTGCTATGCATCACATGATCTTGCGTGTGCGTAGGAAAATTTTGAAATTACTACGAAACCCAACAGTGGCATCCGAGCCTAGGTTATTTATGTTGATGTTATATGCACGAGTAGAACACAAGTGAGTTGTGGACGATACAAGTCATACTGCCTACCAGCATGTCATACTTTTGTTCGGCGGTATTGTTGGACGAGACGACCCGGACCAACATTACGCGTACGCTTACGCGAGACCGGTTCTCCCGACGTGCTTTGCACACAGGTGGCTTGCGGGCGACTGTCTCTCCAACTTTAGTTGAACCAAGTATGGCTACGCCCGGTCCTTGCGAAGGTTAAAACGGAGTCTATTTGACAAACTATCGTTGTGGTTTTGATGCGTAGGTGAGATTGGTTCTTACTTAAGCCCGTAGCAGCCACGTAAAACATGCAACAACAAAGTAGAGGACGTCTAACTTGTTTTTGCAGGGCATGTTGTGATGTGATATGGTCAAGGCATGATGCTGAATTTTATTGTATGAGATTATCATGTTTTGTAACCGAGTTATCGGCAACTGACAGGATCCATATGGTTGTCGTTTTATTGTATGCAATGCAATCGCGATGTAATATTACTAAACGGTAGTGATAGTCGTGGAAGCATAAGATTGGCGAGACGACAATGATGCTATGATGGAGATCAAGGTGTCGCGCCGGTGACGATGGTGATCATGACGGTGCTTCGGAGATGGAGATCACAAGCACAAGATGATGATGGCCATATCATATCACTTATATTGATTGCATGTGATGTTTATCTTTTTATGCATCTTATCTTGCTTTGATTGACGGTAGCATTATAAGATGATCTCTCACTAAATTATCAAGAAGTTTTCTCCCTGAGTATGCACCGTTGCCAAAGTTCGTCGTGCCCAGACACCACGTGATGATCGGGTGTGATAAGCTCTACGTCCATCTACAACGGGTGCAAGCCAGTTTTGCACACGCAGAATACTCATGTTAAACTTGACGAGCCTAGCATATGCAGATATGGCCTCGGAACACGGAGACCGAAAGGTCGAGCGTGAATCATATAGTAGATATGATCAACATAAACGATGTTCACCATTGAAAACTACTCCATCTCACGTGATGATCGGTCATGGTTTAGTTGATTTGGATCACGTAATCACTTAGAAGATTAGAGGGATGTCTATCTAAGTGGGAGTTCTTAAGTAATATGATTAATTGAACTTAAATTTATCATGAACTTAGTACCTGATAGTATCTTGCTTGTTTATGTTGATTGTAGATAGATGGCTCGTGCTGTTGTTCCATTGAATTTTAATGCGTTCCTTGAGAAAGCAAAGTTGAAAGATGATGGTTGCAATTACATGGACTGGGTCCGTAACTTGAGGATTATCCTCATTGCTGCTCAGAAGAATTACGTCCTGGAAGCACCGCTGGGTGCCAGGCCTGCTGCTGGAGCAACACCAGATGTTATGAACGTCTGGCAGAGCAAAGCTGATGACTACTCGATAGTTCAGTGTGCCATGCTTTACGGCTTAGAATCGGGACTTCAACGACGTTTTGAACGTCATGGAGCATATGAGATGTTCAAGGAGTTGAAGTTAATATTTCAAGCAAATGCCCGGATTGAGAGATATGAAGTCTCCAATAAGTTCTATAGCTGCAAGATGGAGGAGAACAGTTCTGTCAGTGAGCATATACTCAAAATGTCTGGGTATAATAATCACTTGATTCAATTGGGAGTTAATCTTCCGGATGATTGCGTCATTGACAGAATTCTCCAATCACTGCCACCAAGCTACAAGAGCTTCGTGATGAACTATAATATGCAAGGGATGAACAAGACTATTCCCGAGCTCTTCGCAATGCTGAAAGCTGCAAATCAAGAAGGAGCATCAAGTGTTGATGGTTAACAAGACCACTAGTTTCAAGAAAAAGGGCAAAGGGAAGAAGAAGGGGAACTTCAAGAAGAAGGGCAAGCAAGTTGCTGCTCAAGATAAGAAACCCAAGTCTGGACCTAAGCCTGAAACTGAGTGCTTCTACTGCAAGCAGACTGGACACTGGAAGCGGAACTGCCCCAAGTATTTGGCGGATAAGAAAGATGGCAAGGTGAACAAAGGTATATGTGATATACATGTTATTATTGTGTACCTTACTAGAGCTCGCAGTAGCACCTGGGTATTTGATACTGGTTCTGTTGCTAATATTTGCAACTCGAAACAGGGACTACGGAATAAGCGGGCACTGGCAAAGGACGAGGTGACGATGCGCGTGGGAAACGGTTCCAAAGTCGATGTGATCGCAGTCGGCACGCTACCTCTACATCTACCTTCGGGATTAATATTAGACCTAAATAATTGTTATTTGGTGCCAGCGATGAGCATGAACATTATATCTGGATCTTGTTTAATGCGAGACGGTTATTCATTTAAATCAGAGAATAATGGTTGTTCTATTTATATGAGTAATATCTTTTATGGTCATGCACCCTTGGAGAGTGGTCTATTCTTATTAAATCTCGATAGTAGTAATACACATATTCATAATGTTGAAGCCAAAAGATGCAGAGTTGATAATGAAAGTGCAACTTATTTGTGGCACTGTCGTTTAGGTCATATCGGTGTAAAGCGCATGAAGAAACTCCATACTGATGGACTTTTGGAACCACTTGATTATGAATCACTTGGTACTTGCGAACCGTGCCTCATGGGCAAGATGACTAAAACACCGTTCTCCGGTACTATGGAGAGAGCAACAGATTTGTTGGAAATCATACATACCGATGTATGTGGTCCGATGAATATTGAGGCTCGTGGCGGATATCGTTATTTTCTCACCTTCACAGATGATTTAAGCAGATATGGATATATCTACTTAATGAAACATAAGTCTGAAACATTTGAAAAATTCAAAGAATTTCAGAGTGAAGTTGAAAATCATCGTAACAAGAAAATAAAGTTTCTACGATCTGATCGTGGAGGAGAATATTTGAGTTACGAGTTTGGTGTACATTTGAAAAACTGTGGAATAGTTTCGCAACTCACGCCACCCGGAACACCACAGCGTAATGGTGTGTCCGAACGTCGTAATCGTACTTTACTAGATATGGTGCGATCTATGATGTCTCTTACTGATTTACCGCTATCGTTTTGGGGTTATGCTCTAGAGACGGCTGCATTCACGTTAAATAGGGCACCATCAAAATCCGTTGAGACGACGCCTTATGAGCTGTGGTTTGGCAAGAAACCAAAGTTGTCGTTTCTTAAAGTTTGGGGCTGCGATGCTTATGTGAAAAAGCTTCAACCTGATAAGCTCGAACCCAAATCGGAGAAATGTGTCTTCATAGGATACCCAAAGGAAACTGTTGGGTACACCTTCTATCACAGATCCGAAGGCAAGACATTCGTTGCTAAGAATGGATCCTTTCTAGAGAAGGAGTTTCTCTCGAAAGAAGTGAGTGGGAGGAAGGTAGAACTTGACGAGGTAACTGTACCTGCTCCCTTACTGGAAAGTAGTTCATCACAGAAAACTGTTTCAGTGACACCTACACCAGTTAGTGAGGAAGCCAATGATAATGATCATGAAACTTCAGATCAAGATGCTACTGAACCTCGTAGATCAACCAGAGTAAGATCCGCGCTAGAGTGGTACGGTAATCCTGTTCTGGAAGTCATGCTACTAGATCATGATGAACCTACGAACTATGAAGAAGCGATGGTGAGCCTAGATTCCGCAAAGTGGCTTGAAGCCATGAAATCTGAGATGGGATCCATGTATGAGAACAAAGTATGGACTTTGGTTGACTTGCCCGATGATCGGCAAGCAATTGAGAATAAATGGATCTTTAAGAAGAAGACTGACGCTGATGGTAATGTTACCGTCTACAAAGCTCGACTTGTCGCAAAAGGTTTTCGGCAAGTTCAAGGGATTGACTACGATGAGACCTTCTCAGCCGTAGCGATGCTTAAGTCCGTCCGAATCATGTTAGCGATTGCCGCATTTTATGATTATGAAATTTGGCAGATGGATGTCAAAACTGCATTCCTGAATGGATTTCTGGAAGAAGAGTTGTATATGATGCAACCAGAAGGTTTTGTCGATCCAAAGGGAGCTAACAAAGTGTGCAAGCTCCAGCGATCCATTTATGGACTGGTGCAAGCCTCTCGGAGTTGGAATAAACGTTTTGATAGTGTGATCAAAGCATTTGGTTTTATACAGACTTTCGGAGAAGCCTGTATTTACAAGAAAGTGAGTGGGAGCTCTGTAGCATTTCTGATATTATATGTGGATGACATATTGCTGATTGGAAATGATATAGAATTTCTGGATAGCATAAAGGGATACTTGAATAAAAGTTTTTCAATGAAAGACCTCGGTGAAGCTGCTTACATATTAGGCATTAAGATCTATAGAGATAGATCAAGACGCTTAATTAGACTTTCACAAAGCACATACCTTGACAAAATTTTGAAGAAGTTCAAAATGGATCAAGCAAAGAAAGGGTTCTTGCCTGTGTTACAAGGTGTGAAGTTGAGTAAGACTCAATGCCCGACCACTACAGAAGATAGAGAGAATATGAAAGATGGTCCCTATGCATCAGCCATAGGATCTATCATGTATGCAATGCTGTGTACCAGACCTGATGTGTGCCTTGCTATAAGTTTAGCAGGGAGGTACCAAAGTGATCCAGGAGTGGATCACTGGACAGCGGTCAAGAACATCCTTAGATACCTGAAAAGGACTAAGGATATGTTTCTCGTATATGGAAGTGACAAAGAGCTCACCGTAAAAGGTTACGTTGATGCAAGCTTTGACACTGATCCGGATGATTCTAAATCGCAAACCGGATACGTGTTTACATTAAACGGTGGAGCTGTCAGTTGGTGCAGTTCTAAACAAAGCGTCGTAGCGGGATCTACATGTGAAGCGGAGTACATAGCTGCTTCGGAAGCAGCGAACGAAGGAGTCTGGATGAAGGAGTTCATATCCGATCTAGGTGTCATACCTAGTGCATCGGGTCCAATGAAAATCTTTTGTGACAATACTGGTGCAATTGCCTTGGCAAAGGAATCCAGATTTCACAAAATGACCAAACACATCAAGAGACGCTTCAACTCCATCCGGGATCTAGTCCAGGTGGGAGACATAGAGATTTGCAAGATACATACGGATCTGAATGTTGCAGACCCGTTGACTAAGCCTCTTCCACGAGCAAAACATGATCAGCACCAAGGCTCCATGGGTGTTAGAATCATTACAGTGTAATCTAGATTATTGACTCTAGTGCAAGTGGGAGACTGAAGGAAATATGCCCTAGAGGCAATAATAAAGTTATTATTTATTTCCTTATAATCATGATAAATGTTTATTATTCATGCTAGAATTGTATTAACCAGAAACATAATACACGTGTGAATACATAGACAAACAGAGTGTCACTAGTATGCCTCTACTAGACTTGCTCGTTAATCAAAGATGGTTATGTTTCCTAACCATGAACAATGAGTTGTTATTTGATTAACGAGGTCACATCATTAGTTGAATGATCTGATTGACATGACCCATTCCATTAGCTTAGCACACGATCGTTTAGTATGTTGCTACTGCTTTCTTTATGACTTATACATGTTCCTATGACTATGAGATTATGCAACTCCCGTTTGCCGGAGGAACACTTTGGGTGCTACCAAACGTCACAACGTAACTGAGTGATTATAAAGGAGCATTACAGGTGTCTCCAAAGGTAGATGTTGGGTTGGCGTATTTCGAGATTAGGATTTGTCACTCCGATTGTCGGAGAGGTACCTCTGGGACCTCTCGGTAATACACATCACATAAGCCTTGCAAGCATTACAACTAATATGTTAGTTGTGAGATGATGTATTACGGAACGAGTAAAGAGACTTGCCGGTAACGAGATTGAACTAGGTATTGGATACCGACGATCGAATCTCGGGCAAGTAACATACCGATGACAAAGGGAACAACGTATGTTGTTATGCGGTCTGACCGATAAAGATCTTCGTAGAATATGTAGGAGCCAATATGGGCATCCAGGTCCCGCTATTGGTTATTGACCGGAGACGTGTCTCGGTCATGTCTACATTGTTCTCGAACCCGTAGGGTCCGCACGCTTAAGGTTACGATGACAGTTATATTATGAGTTTATGCATTTTGATGTACCGAAGGTTGTTCGGAGTCCCGGATGTGATCACGGACATGACGAGGAGTCTCGAAATGGTCGAGACGTAAAGATTGATATATTGGA